>NC_031769.1:54258109-54401379 GCF_001522545.3 Parus major
CAGGAGCAATTTACTGCAATGTGCTGGGCCCAGACTGTGATTTATGGGACCCTGCCCAGCACTAGATAACACCCCAGGGGGAGGGGAATGAAAACACACCAGCAGGCACTGTGGCCACTCAAACTGCAGCTGAACCAGATGAACATGCATGTGCCACTAGCAGGTGCCTCTATAATGAAATTTAAGACAAATTTAGTTCACTTAGTGAGGGACAAAGAGGAATAGGGTGCTCACAACAGGAGGAAGAAGCAGGGCTAGAGAGAATCACCTGATCCCTACCCTCAGGTGAGCTGCAAGATACGCAAAAAAGCATTTCAGCCACCAGTCAGGAGAGCTCCTTGTGAGCTGCCTTTTCTGATGCTGGGATATCACAACAAGTAATATGAAACTAGATAGCAGAGAAGCCAGGCAATTGGGATCCCTGTTCCAGGATGTAGGCATTGGCAAGTTGGGATTGGAAAGAGGACAGAAACTCTCAGCCTCTGGAGGCAACATCTGTCAAGCATGAGGGAACAGTATTGTCTCCTGGATGACCTATTAGTGCAGCGAGACAAGTGGAATGCCATGGAGAAAAGCATCCAGGACCTGAAAGAATTAGCTGTGCTGGAGGTAATCTCCAGGGGTCCAAATAACAAGCAGTCCCCTGTGGATCCAGATCAGGTCCAATGTACACAATCCATGTGGCAGAAGTTTCTGTGGAGCGTGCCAACATCGTATGCCAACCCTTTGGCATTAATGTCAATGAAAGAAGGAGAAACTCTGCTTCAGGTGATTACTTGGCTCTGACAATATGAAGTTCTTTTTTCCTCCCTACCAGCCTGTGCCTCAGCTGTGAAAAGACTGAAGAAGACTGCAGACAGACTTAAAAGACTCAAGTAACCAAGGGAGGAACTGTCCCGTGCCCCTGCCAATATGGCCTGGAGTCTCTGCTATTGGGAGATGTACCCCTGTGCTGGAAAGAGGGGGACACACCTCCATTAGATAACCTGCAGTTTTACCTGCATGACCACAGAGAGGACATGAGAAAGTGGGATGGAAAAACCACCTAGAGGTTAGGTGGTTTTTCCATCCATACCCTAACAGCAGGGCTACATGAATTGAGAGGAAGACCAACCAGCAAAGGAAATTCTTCAAGGATAATCCAGTTTGCAGTGGACATGTTTTCAGACAGAATGGAAAGGCTGAGGGTTATTTCTGATCCTCTTGAAGGGAGCTCATGTTTACAAGAAATGAGCAATGACTACCATGCCCAGAACTACAGGGGCCCTGCCTCCAGCCATGGGGAAGAAAGGGACAATCAGATCCATTGGATTGAGTGGAGACCATGGCCTGGCACATCAGACCCACAAGTGTTTAAGGCTTTAGTTGACACTGGCACACAATGTACCCTGATGCCATCAAGATCATCAAGTAGGGGCAGAATCTGTCTCTGTTTCTGAGGTGATGGGGGGATCCAAAGAGCTGATGGTACTGGAACCTGAGGTGAGTCTGACTGGGAATGAATGGCAAAATCACCCCAATTCTGATTGGTCCAGAGTGTGTCCTTGGCATAGATTAACTCAGCAGAGGGTATTTCAAGGACTCAAAAGTGCATTGTTAGGCTTCTGGGACAAGTGCTGTGGAGACAGAGGAAATTCGACAGCTGAAAACCTTGCTTGGTCTCTCTGAGGACTCTACCTGTACACTGACTCATGAATGGAAGCCTGAGTGGGAGTGGCTAGACTGATGGACAAAGAACAACTGCCAGCACAGAGATAAACCCACCTGTTCTGCTGAATCCTGGCAAGGCATCACTGCCCAGATAGATGAGTTGCCTGAATCTCATGTAGACGTACATGTATGTCTTGTCATGCCCAAGAGTCAGGCTACTGAAGAGCTCCATGCCAGGTAGATAAAGCTGCCAAGGTTAATGTGTTTTAGGTGGATCTGGACTGGCAATGTAAGGGTGATTTTCTTCTGGCTCAGTGGGCCCATGATGACTCAGGTCATCAGTGAAGAGAGTCAATATACAGATGGGCTAGTGATCAAGGGATGGACTTAACCATGAACACAGTCTCCCAAGTTATCCACAACTGTGAAACGCGCTGCGGGTCAAGCAAGTAAAGGCCCTGTAGCATGGGGGACAGTGGTCAAAATATAAATATGGGGAGATCTGGCAAATTGACTACACATCACACTCCTGCAAACCCTCCAAGGCAAGTGCTATGTTCTTACAGTAGGAAAAGCAACCACTGGATGGCTGGAGACGTACCCTGTGCCACACACCACTGACAAGACCACCGTCTTGGGTCTTGGAAAGCAAATCCTGTGGTGACATGACACCCCAGAAAGAACTGAGTCAGACAACAGGACTCATTTAAAAAATCACCTCATAGAAACCTCGGCCAGAGAGCATGGTAAACAGTGGGTGTATCATTCTCTCTCATGCACCAACCTCTGGGAAAATTAAATGATACAATGGACTGTTCAAAAACCACATTTAAAGCAATAGGTAGTGGAACCTTCTAACGTTGGGATCTACGTCTAGCAGATGCCACCTAGTTAGTTAACACCAGAGGCTTTCCTAATTGGGTTGACCCTGTTCCATCAAAGCCTCCACACACCAGAGAAGGGGATAAAGTCCCCATGGTGCATATGGCTAATATGTGCTAGGGAAGACAGTTTGGTTTTGCCTCTAAATCAAAGGCAAAGCCATCTGTGGGATTGTTTTTGCTCAAGCACCTAGATGCATATGGTGGGTAATGCAGAGGGACAGGGAAACACAATGTGAAGTTCAAGGGGATTTGATTTTTGGGTAAGAACAGTCTGTAATGTTGAATTCTATAATATTGGCTGCTGAATGACACTGCCACTGTATGCCATAACCATCATGGACAATGAGCATGGACTGCTCCTGATACACCAGTTGTGAGCTCCTGATGCAGCTTGTAACCACCCAACAGCACACCAGCCCTCCAGCCATGGAAAACACCTAGGACAGATAAAACTCACAGTCATGGACTAAATGAACTCAACAGGCATCTTGGAGGGATGGCTATTGACTACAGAAATTATACCAGTGCTTGTATACACACACATAAACTCTCTGCCCCCCATATATATGTATTATATATATATATATATATATATATATATATACACACACACACACACACACATACATGCATACATACATACATTTATGTATAGAGTTGGAAGGTGTAGGATCTGGGCATGACACTCATGGTATAGAATATGGAGTGGATAATATCCTAGTTCCAGCTAGGACAGGGTTAATTTTTGTAGTAGCCAGAGCAGGCATCGCTAGAACATAGAGATTATTATGTTAATAATACTAATAATACTAAGAGTAATACTAATACTAATAATGACATTATCATATCATTGGTGGGAGCAGAAGGAAGAGAATCCCCTCTTTGGGGAAGAAGGGTTTCCTGCCACTTGAGTGGGTGGGGCAGAGGGATTGATGGGGTTTGTTGGTTCTGAGATGGAGGGAACGGTTGAGGTAGCATGGCTGTGGCTGGGCCAGACTGGGCTCAGTGAGCCTTTTGCACGTGAATTACTCTCTTTCTTTTGTACAATTTTGTTATTAGTGTTGTTGCTGTTTGTTTTCTTACCTAATTTCTGTTTCCAGTAACTTATCTCAGCCTGTGATCTTTACCTTTTGTACTTCTACTCTACAGCCCACCACAGGGGAGCAGGTAGGGGTGGGGAGGAGCAAAAGGCTCCAGGTTTTAGTGGAAGCATTAAATTATATAATATCATTCCTAAACCACAACACCTGCAATTACTTTATAAATGCACATTGGAGACAAGTTTCTCTAGTTCCCAGTTCTTCAAACTTACTCAAGAAGTGAAATCAAATTATTTCTTTAGCAGAAAAATATCATTACTAGTAAATTTTGTACTTGGACCCACAAGCTATACCAGTGCAAAGAATTTATTTTGAGAAGACATCCTCAAGATTGCCCCATTGTAAAATCACAGTGAAAATTCACCAGTGATGCCAACAGAATTCAGCTCAGTAGAGACTGCAAATGAATAGCAGAAGTTTCTTTAGATTTTCACTCTAAAATGGAAGTGAATTATTATATGGATAATACCAAAAAAGTGTAAGAGCCTACTACTTCTCTGTTCTGCTCCAGCTGGATTAATCATGGGTACTTATTTATTCACAGGAATCTGCTGCTACTACTTACATATGCTCAGGGAGCAGATGTTATGAAAACGTGGGTGGCTTTTTTTGTATTATCAGTTTTTGTAACAGAACCTACATGTTCTGTGCATTAGAAAAGAAAACTGGCAGGAGAAGTTCAATTTCTAGTTTTAAAAACAGGTTTTAAATCCTTAAGGTTTTCATCTTTCATGCAACCACATCCTTGGTACAATAGAACTTCCTCTCAAAGTTAGAATTATAGAAAGGCTTTTTAATTTCCTTGAGGGCCAAACAAACAAACCCCAAGTATTTCCAACTGTTATTTTAATTAAAAAAAATGTCTGTTTCCAAACATCTGCTTCAGGAATTGTCTTTAAAAGTTGGTAATGAGAGTTTTGGTATTTTTCTACTTTTTTTCTAGATAAAGAATGCTGTTGTGTAATTTCCTGGTAGGGATAAAAAGTGAGCTGAAAATTGTAATACATTTAATTAAGCATGAAACCCTACATCTAGAGGTGATTCCACCATGAAGAATTATGTTTATTTGCTGTAAATGATACTCTAAAATTATGTAGAGGTGTTAAGTGCAGGCAAAAAGAGAAACTGAACCTTAAGGATTTTTTTAATGTTTTCAGAAATAGTGGTGAGGGATTAGACACAGTTCCCATCCTTGAGAGACAAGGATGTTGTTTGCTATGTGACACTGTTCTTTACTGACATATATTTACCTTTAATGTAATAAAACCCCTACCATCACCAGAAATATTTTTTTGTAATCACCATGAAGAAATCGACACATAGTTATTGTCTCTCAAAAGACCCCACAACCCAAATATCCATCTCCTTAAAATTTACTCATTTCATTTGAGGACAGCAGTATTCAGCAACATGGGGAAGGCTGGAAAGTTTCTGTGGCAAGCTGGAGAGAATGGGTGAATTTAACATACAGTGATGGGTAACAAGGAGGAAGACAACTGGACCCTAAGCAGGAGAGCTGACACAACATAAAGTTGAATATATACAGGCTCCTTTATAACTGGGGCTGAAGTGAAAACAGGTCCCTTTTCCATGGCTAATGCAAAGCCATTCAGAGAACTAGGAAAACCCATTGAGAAAAGCAATGCTGGGACTAGACCTGAATTTCAAGCAAGGAAGGGAAAGATCCTCATCTTTAACAGAAGTATTGCTGTGATCTCATTTGTAGAATGGGTGTTTACAGCAGGCCAATGGTCGCTAGCACTTGTTTCATGGGAAATTAATCTCTAATATTGTTAATTTCTTCCAAGTTTTGCCTTCCATGTATACAGACACATGTGTGCACACATACAGTTATATGTATAGAGCAAAGAAATACCCAGCTCTAGAACTGTGACCCCCTCAGGCAACCTGTGAGTTCACATATCCCCATCCAAGAAAAGCTCTGATCAGTAAACCTCTACCTGGGGAAGGCACTCATGAGAAGAAGAGCAACAGGAGAATGCATTTACAGGGGGCAAAGAGAGACCACTGTGGAAAGCTGAAGGGTTATAAGGGAAGAGGAGGCATCATCCACTAAAGACAATGCAGGAAATGAGAAAAGGATAGATGGGCTAAAATAACTAAATTAAAGAATGAGTGTAAAACCCATGGATGATTTTAGGTTTTGAATCTAAACCACCTACTTATACCAGCTCTAATACTTCTTGAAGCACCTCCAGAAAGGACCGGTTATTGTTTGTCACTTCAAAACTTGAAACCATCTATAGGTTTTTACACACATCTTTAATTTAATTATTCCAGCCCATGTATCCTTTTGTAGCATAACCTTACTGCCATCTACAGTATATACTGAGCAGAAAACATGTTTCTGGCAATATTGAACAATAAAGCAACACAAAAACTGTGTTAGTCTGAGGTGCAAAATTACACCTATTATTATGAAGCTATTTCTTGCCATGTGACAGCATTGTCAAGTCCTCTATTTAAACATGGTTATTTAAAGTCTAGCATACACAACTGCCCTTAACTGCCGTGCCAGATTTAAATCCCTTCAATCCAGATAAATCATATCTAACAACACTCACATAGAATATCATTCTTCCAGCAGCACAAAAATGGAAAATTTCAGTCAAAAATCATTTCAAACTGTTGAATTATCATCCCAATGAATTATCTTGTTGAGGTTTTTTTTTTTTTTCTGTTGCTACTTTCTCCATATCCAAAGAATGAATTACTAGATCTTATATTTTCCTAAACTTCGAAAGTATGAATACTTACCCAACACATCCTGATGTATGGGCCTGTGCCTATCTCTCTAAGATGTGAATTATAAATATGTTTGAAGAGTGATGAGATTACAAAATAAAATTTAATTTGCAATTGGGAAAAAAACAAAGCTGATCAGCGGGCAAGCAATATTATTACATTTATTTTATTCACTGTTGGGTAAGTTTCTGAAGTGTTTCTATCATGCCCAACAAGGTTTACTCTCCCAATCAAATAAAAAGAGAAGCAGCATGAAATGTGGATTGTAGAAGAATGGTAATGTTTTCAATTTTTAAAAATCTTTTCCCCATTAATATAAGTAGTTAGGAAGCAAGAAAAAAATTATAACAGTCACATACCGTGATGATGGCTATCTTTCGTCTTTTCTGAAACACATTCTGAACTACAGCTCTACCTCTCTCTTGCCAGTGGATTACATTTGTTTGCATGGTTCCAGGATAAGAGCAACACAGCTGCAATGGCTGTGATGTTCTCAAAGTATTCTGGCATGCACAGTTCTCATTTGGAGGACACTGAGACCACAGAGAACACTCAGTCACAACATTATTGTTGCACATTTACATAGCTCATTTTATCAAGAAAGATAACAAAGGCATTTTACAAGTACTGGACACATACCACCACTGAAATGCTGCCAATCTGTCTCTTGAGGGTAGTGAACAAATACTACAATGCCAGCCAGCATGCTCAGTGGTGAAGGCAGTGTTTTGGCTATAACAGCAGTATTAATCATTTACTTGCACCAGAACAAATAAATGATGACCAAGCTCAATCTTTCTGCTACATCCAGTCAGAATTCAAAAAGCACAGCAAATCACTTGAGAAATTGGCTGAAGAAAACCCAAAGTTTGAGTCACTATTGCAAGAATACAGACCCTTTTGGTCTCAGCAAGCCAAGGGTCTACAAAAAATTTGTGGTGCTTGGTTTGGGTCAGGAAATGGAAACAATAAAACAAGTTTTGATTGTTCCTTAAGAAAATAAGCAGACTTCAAATGATCCACTCAACTTCTGCCTGGTGAAAGCTTCATTATTTGTACGGATAGCCAACCACTTCCATTGTCCCATTTCCTCCTCAAGGTTTCCTAGATATTATATAAAATAAAGATCTATCCATGTTTGGGAGGTAATACAGGCTTGGTCTTAAATCACAGAGGTTAATTATCACCTGACTGCATTTTCAATATTTGCAACAGGATATATTGAAAATATTGAAAAAAACTTATTCTAGGTCTACTGAACCGAGAGTCTGTATCAAAGAAGTAGTACCCTAAGAAGCCTACATGTGAGATAACAAGTAACAACTTCCTTAAAGAAACTAGCTAAATGGGTAACAAATGCGATAAAATTGAAAAGTTTATCACAAAACTGTAGAGAATGAAATGCTTTGAGGACTAGAGAAATAGGAATTTCAGAGAACCCAAAGTCAGTTATTACAGTTTTTATAGACAGACAAGACAGATATGGGCTATTAGGCTATGCTACACACAGGGATCATATTTTCGTGAATGAGACAATCTGAAAAATTAGAGGAAAAATGTGGGCAGGAACTTAGAAGTTCCTGTTGATATGTATTTAAATAAAGGAGAGATGATAAAGAAAAAAAATAAGAAAGAAATTAGAAAAAATACAGACTTAAGTTCTGAGGCAACTGGTGCATCCGTCTACATCTCTGTAGGCAAGACCTTTGTGATCAGTTCTCTTAGGTCGCAATGTATGATGTAACCAAAAGTACTATATTCTACTATAACAGCATTTATATAAGCTGTTAAAATGAGTGGAGCACTGGTTCTTTACTTCCACAACTCAGCCCTGATAACTCCCCCCAGGAAGCAGAAGCCACCCTGGGGTGGACCATCTCTGCTAATGGGCCCCTCTGCTAATCAAGGTCTCTCAGCGTAACTCACATTGTCCCATTGTGAGATGCTCTTCCCTGGGGGAAGAACCAAGCGTTCCTGGATATAATCTGAGGCTTGGGGTGCCACAAAAGGACCACCACTGGATTCCCGGATGACAGGAGCTTTGGATAACCACCACTGGACCTCTAAAGAAGGACCAGACCTTTTCTTCAGGATCATCACTTCGACAAAACCACATCCATCACTCCAGTGGTACTGCAATCACCATTTAACTGGACCGCTACCACCACCCTGACCAACAGGTTATCAGGTCATATTCTGACTGTGCCAATTTAAGCCAGTGTTTCTGTACTGCCTTAATTCTAATTTCCCTACTAAACTGTAGTTCTGTCTTGGAATCTCTCACAAAATATTTGTGTGGAGTTAATTCCTCTGCTGATTTGCTTTCAAACAAGCACAGCTGTGAAATACACCATTCCCATCAGTAGTGCCTAGTAAGTGCTTTCACAGCAAGTTGATCTGACTGCCTTGTTTATCTGAACAACAATTATGATGCTTAATTTTTGGCTTTACCATAGTACATAATGATTTATTCTTGGAATTATATGTACAGAAAGGAAGAAGCATGTGAACTCTGAATAGACACAACAACTTTCACCAAAGATATGAAATGCCTCTCAGTTTCAATAGATTTCTCTGTCCCCACCTCTAAAAACAACATCTGAAGTTAGATAGCTATTATATCCCAGCCAGGGGATTTCTTCTAAATTGAAATGTACTCTTACTGGAAAGATTATATATATGAATAGAGTGGGGGATAGAGAGAAACAGAGATAGCAATAGGAAGTATAAGTATACATATATGCATGTATACGTATGTGTATATGTACATATATATAAATGTATACATTGGTCACAACAACCCCACATATTGCTAGAGGCTGGGGACAGAGCGGCTGGAAAGATGCCTGGTGGAAAAGGAACTGGAGGTCCTGGTCAACAGCTGGCTGAACATGAGCCAGCTGTGCCCAGGTGGCCAACAAGTCCAATGGCATCCTGGCCTGTATCAGCAGTAGTGTGGCCAGCAGGACAGGGGAAGTGACTGTCCTCCTGTACTCAGCACTGGTGAGGCAGTGCCTCGAGCACTGTGTCCAGCTTTGAGCCATTCACTTCAAGAAAGACACTGAGGTGTTGGCACAAGTCATGAGAAGGAACAACAAAACTGATGAAGGGCCTACAGAATAAATCATCTAACAAGTTGTGGACAGAGCTAGGGTTGTTCAGCCTGGAAAAAAGAAGGGTCAGAAAAGACCTTACTGATGTCTATTACTACCTGAAAGTAGGCTTTAGGAAGGGGAGAGTTAGCTACTTCTTTCAGGGAACTAGTGACAGGACAAGAGGAAATGGCCTCTAGCTGTGCCAGGGAAGGTTCTGGTTGGATATGAGGAAGAATTTCTTCACTGAAACAGTGTTTAAGCATTGGATTAGGCTGCCCAGGAAAGCAGTAGAGTCACTATTTCTGGTAATATTCAAGAAATGACTGGATGAGGCACTTAGTGCCATTGGTCTAGCTGAAAAGATGGTGATTGGTCAAAGGTTGGACTCAATGATCTTGGAGGTCTTCCTCAACCTTGATTTTATGATTATGTATATGTATATGCATGTGTGTATTTATGTATGTATAATAGCCACACTATTCCCCTACACTGAAATCCAAAGAGGTTTTGTGCCATAACTGTATTTCCCTATGCACCTCGGGGGGAAACTGTGGTGTTGGGGATGTTCTGTGCTTTTCTTTTAAATCAGTTTTATTTCATTGCAGAGCTACTACTCTAAAACCTGGCCACCAGGAAAGGGGGTTGGTGTGATGACTGCTCAGGAAACAGTAGCTAGACACTGCCACCTGAGCTGTAAATGAAAGGGAGAGAAAATGGTTTGTGGCTTGTAACACAGAATACAGAACAACCACTGGCAAAGATTAAACGCAGAGTTTAGGACTTTTTTTTTTTTTTCCTTTCACTGGAACATGATGATCTGTATGTTTTGGCCCGTTTAAAAAGACTTACTATTTGAGGCCCTAAGTAAGAGAAAGCATCTCCTTCCAAAAAGGGGAAAACTTTACTGGTTTTACTATATAGATGAATTTCAAGCTAGCTTTAGCCTTGGTTAGCTTCATATATCTTCTGAATGCTGAAACAATATGTGAGGCAATGGCAACTACTCTGTGTAGGGGAACACAAGTGCTCTTTCAAAGAACTTGTGCAGTCAAAAGGTATCTCATAAAACCAAAAAAAAAAAAAAAAAAGTCTTCAAATTCTCATTTTAAAACAAAAGGCAAAAATGTACTGTGTAGCACACAATGAAGAGCAGGAACCCTCTGGCTAGTCAAAAAACAACATATGTGGGTGTTATTCTTCTTGTCCTCCTCTCTACAATCGTCTCAAAAATCCACAAAGAGGCTTTTATTACATAAGGGACACCTAGAGATCAGTTCTTTGACCCAGGAATCCAGAAAGCAATGCTAGAAACCTCATTTTTGACAAGTCAGAACTTGGATACCACAGGGAGAGGCTCAGCTCAGAGACATACTTAATGTCAAGCTAAGTAAGTTTTGATAAAAGTCCATCTCCTGTGCTAAACATACCACAGAGAAACAAAATAATGTTGCTGCAGTGAATTTAAATTAATATAAAATCTTTGTTTTGAAAATCATTTCCACAACTGGCTCCACGGATCAGTCAGCTGCCCAAACATCCAGCCTGATGCTCACTTACACATTCCCTCTTATTTTGTTTTTTCTGTACACTTAATCTAAAATTATATGGATTAAATAATTCACAACTCAAGCAAGTTCAAATGTAGGAATTTAAATCCAAAACATTGTAAAGCTCTGCTATCATTAATAGAATATTTATTGTGTTATATCATGCTTCGGTTTTGCATTTGCATGGTATATACCTGGTCTACATGTGCATAAATACACTATGCCTGAAGGAGACTTTGTCCTGGCACATTGCTGCAGTCCTGACACCTGAGGGAATCATGTTTGGGACAGGAGTCATCAAAACAAACCAGCCATTGCTGTCTTTCCCTCCTGAATTGTTGCCAGTGCTTGTGAAACCACAGGCCTCTCTAGCATGTGGGTAGTTGGCCTGAAGAAAAGAAACCTCCTCCCCTGCTCCACTTTCCACAAGCATCTGGAGGCCACCAAGGGGGTATAGGCCAGTTTCCACTTAAAAAGCAAAATGCATTGCTGTGGGCAACAGCATGAGAGCTTCTCCAGCTCCTCCTGCATATAGGTGACCACAGGTGAGGCACAGTGTGGAGAGGGAGCTACACTGCAGAGAAACTGGGAAGTATGAGAGCATGTCCCCACAGATGCCTGCACAAAGCTATCCAGAGTAGATGAACAAGATAGAAAAAGCCTCAAGTTGGGCTGTCCAACAAAATAGGCAAAAATGGGGCAATTCTTTCCAGTCTGCCTTATGCATGGCATCTTGTGGAAGTCAGGGAAAAGCCGCTCACCCTCTCTGAATCTGTATGGACTTACACCAGAGAAAGCATAACATCTACATGAAATATGAAAATAGAGAAGCAAAGTCACTCAAAAACTGATCAAGCTCATGCTAAAAGGCTTTTTATGTGTGTATAAACATGGCTGTGATCTTGCACATGAATAAGTAAGCTTTTATTTGAAGTGAAACAACCAAACATTTAACATCACTTCCATTGACATGAACCCCCTGAACTGTGCAATTTTTGATCTACAAATAATGAAATAATTACCACCCTCATCTTAGTATGATGCATGGTAAACTTATTCTGATTTAAAATAGAATTTTGTGCTGGAATGTCCCTGAGATCTTGCTCCTGCTAATGCTATTAATTCTAGCAGTGTGCAATGTGAAATATTTACATGTATTCTAGTATTCCTCTGCAACTTTAAGGAACTGTTTACTCCATTTGCAAAACATCAGCATGTTTAAGGGTTTGTCCCTTGTGTAGTGTCACTTGTGGTGCAGTTGTGCAGACAACTACAGAGTGTGCTTTCCACATAGGGCTGAGACATGGGCACTGCCAGAACACTCTGCACTGCTGCCAGTGCTCAGTTCTGTTACAATGAGTTTTCTCCAGCTCCTGCTTTTTTTTTGTGTGTGTAAACAGCTGCCTTCCAGCACCACAGTTTAGCTCTAAGTAATTTCTTAATAAAAATATAATTTATTTTATAATCCAGTCCTGAAACTCGGGTAAATTCTTTTGCTTGCTGGCAGTTCTAAGATATCCAAATCTCTATCTAATTAAAATCTGTTCTTTCAGTCCACATTTAAAAACTAAATTCTAATAAAAAGCTGGGTTTTTGGGGTTTTTACTTATTCACACACAAAATTTAGGAATGACTGTAGGATCTACTTGGGCAATTTTGTATAAAAATATGTACAATCATATAATTAAGATTCCTCTGTAGGACTGCAACTTTCCCATGTCAGTTTTATCTCAAATTTAATATCATAATTTTAATAAATACAGTAACTAGTGATTGCAAAGTATTACTTATATATATTTATGTATCAAAAGAAGATAAATTAAAATATTGGCCTATACTAGCAGCTACAGAGTTTTAATAACTTTTCTCAAAAATAAAACCTTAAATTATTGGATCCTTTAGTAATCATGCAAATCTGTGGATGAAGCACTGGAGCATGTCTGGCAAAGCCAGACTGTCATCTCTGACTCTGGACAAGGCACTTCAACTTCCTTTGCTTCAGCAGATATGCATGCAAAACCAGCTGTGTAACCCTAGTTATAGCTATTTGCCCCTGTTACTGGGAATTTCTCTCAAAGCTTTCATGCAACAAAATGGCAGTTTCTTCACACATACTGAGTCATCCCTATAAAATTTAAAAGAGCTCAAAATATCAAGATTATGATATTTTATGATATTTTATGTTAATACAGGCCAGGAAGCAAAGGCCTGTATTAACTCTAGTGGAGACCAAGAATTGAATTTTTGCAAGTTTTAACTGAAGATTCACAGGGTAATATTTCTCTTACTTTGCACATTTTCAAACAGTTCATCTCATGCCCTTTTATGACAGGAAATGAGTAATACAAAATCAGTCATATAGGTATCAGCAGCAATATATCCTTTATCAAAACTGTGTGTCATTGAGACATAAACCCTGGGCCTCTTCCAGTCTCACATTTTTTCATTCTCATGGATATTCTTCCATCTTAAATGCACAAGCTTTTTTTTTTTCCTTTTACTATTACTGACATAGAAAGCAAAATTATTTCCCAAATGCCAAAGAAACAGAAGTTATGAGATATTCTAGATTGTGGTCAGACATTGTTTTCCAAATGAACCTAGCCAATAAGTACTTAAAAATCTTCAAAACTGATTATAAAAATACTTTAAGTCTATAACCCATATAAAATTTATATATTATATGATGTAGTGTATAATCTATAACCCAACTATATACACATCTCTGTAATTTAAAATAAGAATTGCATGGCCAGTTTTAGGCTTCTAAATCCATTTTATAGCTTCATGACTTGCAGCAGTATGTCCAGCACTTTGGGGCTGTGGCCTTCTGTCCCAGCAAGTCAGCTAGCAGAGCATGAAGCACACACGCTGCTAAACACTGCAAGTCAGGCTCCTGGATTTCTGCCATGGGAAGGAAAATAATGCTGGACTTGTTCCCATGTGTGCATTTGAGATTTACTTCTCTCAAAGACAGTCCCTGACCTTGACTGTGGTCTTTTAAATTTATGGATTGGTAACAGGGAACTGAAAAATGAAAACACTTGAAGTTCCTTACCCTTTATATTTACCACACCAGATGGCTGCTGGCAAGTGTTAGCATCAGCCCAGTTTTACTCTGTAACTGTGCTTGGGTAGAAGAATTGCATCTTATCAGAGATGGTGTGAAGGCTGCCTTTTAACAGGTCCAGATGCTTCTTGCTCTGGTAAGGCATTTTACTGATCTGGAACTCTGCCTGAGGAATCTGAAAAATTTGGTGCTGGATACTCTTCTCCCAGGGGTATTCATCTTTTGGAAAGTAGCTACCAACTACCTTTTGCTAGACCTGCACCCAGTCTCCTTGCTGGTCAAGCAAAGTTGACCTGATTTTCAGGAAATACCATTGAAAGCAGTGAACCTCAGTCATCATAAAAACATAGAAATGCTAAGTATCTAGGTGTACTGTAACAGTAGATTTCTAAGAGAGACCTTCCATTGTCCTGATATGGTCATCAGAGGTTTCAGCTTTCAATAACCAGGCTCTAAAAACGCCCACTTTTTCACTTCTCTACATCATTGGTGCCCCCATGTCTTCACAAAAGCTTGTACACTAAATTGGTTTTGCTGACTAATGACTTCTGTAATGGAGTAGACAATTATACAGTTCCTAAAGAAAATGGATTTTAAATACAAAGATAAATTTAAAGGTTTTTTTTTCCTGGGATTAACTTTGGGTTTTTGTTGCATCTGTTACCTTACCTTCCATAAGAGCACAGCCAGCAATAGGAAGATGAGAATTCCCACCAACAAACTGATGGCAATGATCCATCCGACAACATACCCACGAGGCTCCAGATTGTGCAAAGCCTCAAAGACCACCTACAAAGCAATTAGAAAAATATCGTTTTAGAATTGGAAGTTGTATTGTTTTCTCTTGTACTTATCTTATTAAACACATTGTACAGTGGCCTCACTGATCATATTTCATCTGTCAAACAAAGAGAGAATGCAGTTGGAATTTAGTGCTTTCCATCAATTTTTCCCAAAGGATATAAAGCTTTCAAGTGGATTTGTAGTAGTTATGTGTTAGACCCAAAGAATATCAGCCCCTGCTCCAGCGTAACACTTACCCTGCCAACCCCCAGCACTGAGCTTGTTCAGGTACTGGGCCATCAAATGTACACAAAGTTTTGCATGAAAAAATCCACCCCTTAGATTGGCAGAGATTGGCATGACATCTTGTATGGCTTGTCTTACTCATCATATTCTGGTCATGCCAAACCTCCTGATGCTACACATGAAATATTCATGATGAGCTTCTGTGGGTAAGGCTTTCTCAAGTGAATTTCTTCCCATTTGTTGTCAGGGAGATACTGGGGATGGCTTTCTAGGTAAATAGACAGCGATTAAGAAATAAAAGGAGTAGCCAAGCACTCTGATATACTGTTGAAATAGTTTTGGGAAGGGAGAGGAACAGGGGTTTGGAGTTTCTTAGCTGCGTGGGAGTTGCTGTGCCCCAGCTGGGAGCAGAAACAGTCATGTGGGTTTTTTTCACCTGGGACTTCTGCACAGTGAATCCTACATTGCCATGGAGCTCTGGCTGCCACCTGCTTGCCAGCCCATTGCTTGCAGCAGAGAGTCCTGGCTGCACCACTGACTGAGACTCTGCCAGCAGCAAGAGAGACAAGTACAGTCTGCTCAGGTGCCTGGGGCAGTCGTTCCTTCCCACCCCCTCCCCGAAGCCACTGCGTGGTGAGACGCCTGAAGCTGGAGCTGCCCCTGCTGGACTTCTCTCTATGGTAGTGAAACATCACAATAAAGCCCTGCCTTCCTTCCCGGTGTGTACCAGCTGCAATTAGCAGTGCCAAAGACCAATCACCAGTCATGTGGGTGACTGGGAGAAGTCCTTTTCCTTTTCCTTTTCCTTTTCCTTTTCCTNTTCCTTTTCCTTTTCCTTTTCCTTTTCCTTTTCCTTTTCCTTTTCCTTTTCCTTTTCCTTTTCCTTTTCCTTTTCCTTTTCCTTTTCCTTTTCTCCTCTCTCACCTGAGCTGCTAGTATCACCACCAGGGAGGTCCCACTCCTGCATCAAAGTGCCCCCTGAAGCCACGAGGGGAGTATGGCACCTTCTCTGCTTCACCTGAGTTATCATTGCCCCCTGTTATGGTTGTAACTACACCAAAGGAGAAATAGTTTAACGGGTGGGAAAAGTCTGTTATCATTGTTGTTTCTTCTGTCTTGTTACAAATATATATTCTAGTATAGAACTGTTATTCCTTTCCCCATACTCTTGCCTGGAAGCCCTGAAATTTTTGCAGTCACAATAACTTGGAGGGAGAGGTCATCTTTGCATTCCAGGAAGATTTCCACCTTGGCAGATACTTATCTTTTAAACCAAGCCTGCTTGTTAACTACTTTTTCCCCCCGAAAAAACTGGACAACTCATATGTCACTATTAAATACAAATCACCCCTGCTGTGCTTTACAAGACACGTTGTGTGAGAGGCAAGGACACATGCAGTCATGGGATCCTTCTGGAAATGCTGGGAGCTGTTCTCTCTTTTTCTGTAGCATGTATGACAGGGAAATACAGACAACAAAGAGCCTTCCCACCATCTGTCTCAAGAAGACAATAGGAGCAAATTACATCATCTTATATACTATGTGAATTTTCAGTCTCTTATTTCAATCAAAACTAGTTCCTCAGTGGAAAACTCAAGAACATCTCTCCTCAGTGAGGGCTATTTCTATGTTAAATTCTGCAATTTAATATCCAGCAAATGCAGAGGCGGCAGGGCATTTTTTAAAGGCAATTCATTTGCTTTGTCTGGCTCTGTTTTGCAAGACAAAGTAGCTAGTTTTTCTCCCTCCTTCAGGAACCACTTTCTGTATCTTTGCTTAGAAATGGCAAAACCATTTTGTAGATATGAACTGTTAAATCAGATTTTTTTTAAAAATAACTGTTAAAAGTAGGTGAAAATCCAGGAGTTATAGTCACATAGAATTATTCAATCCCAAGGTAAAAGGTCAATGAAAGACCCCTAAAATACATTCATTCACTGCTAACCCTGTTCAAACAGCTTCATTTATGAGCCAGAAAAGGTAATGCGATACTATGCAACTTCTATGAATCTTGAAGGTGGGTATTCAAGAAAAGGATGCAAAAGGAAGAAGATGGCAGCACTGGTACAGGGGCCAGAGGTGCCCTGGGTTCTCCAACCATGCAGATTTCCAAGCCTCAGAGAAAGCCACAGGGATCCTGAGTGAGTGCAGGCAACAGCTTTTCTTTGAGTGGGAGATGGGACAAGGACAGCTTCTCAAGATCCCACTAACAAACATTTCTCTGTTTCCATAAGTACATGTAGCCTTAGCAAACAGCCACGAAAATTACAGGCACAGATGAGAGAAAGGGGGTTGCTATATTTTGTCCCAGTGTTCCAATAAAGAGGTACTCAGACAACCTTCATCTCAGTTTCACAGGTTAATTTAATGCTGAATAAGACAGCAGCTTTTCTGGAGGAATAATGTGAATGTAGCTGATTTATACACACTGGTTTTTTCTTTTGATTAGATCTTATCAGGCATTTCACAGAATCACAGAATGGGTAAGGTTGAAAGGGACCACAGTGAGTCATCTGGTCCAGGGTCATTCTAGAACACATTGCACAGAATTGCAGCCAGATGGTTCTGGAATATCTCCAGTGAGGGAGACTCCACAACCTCCCTGCTCAATCAGTTCCACTGCTTGGTCACCTGCATGGTAAAGAATTTCTTCCTCATATTCAGTAGGAACTTCCTGTGCATCAGTCTCTTCCTGTTGCCTCTTCCACTATTGCTTGGCAGCATCGAGAAGAGTCTGGTTCTATCCTCCTGGCATCCTTCCTTCACATATTTATATACATTGATGAGGCCCCCCCTCAGTCATCTCCTTCTGAGACTGAACAGACCCAACTCTCTTGGCCTTTTCTCGTCGCAAAGATGTTCCATTCCCATAATCAACTCTGTAGCCCACCACTGGACCTGATCCAGGAGCTCCATGTCCCTGTTTTACTGAGGAGCCCAGAACTGCACACAGCACTCCAGATGTGCCTCACCAGGGCTGAGTAGAGGGTCAGGATCACCTCCCTCCACCTGCTGGCAATGTTCTTACTAATGCATCCAAGGAGACCATTGGCCTTCTTGGCCACAGGGGCTCACTGCTGGCTCATGGACAGCTTGTTGTCCACCAGGACCCACAGGTCCTTCTCCACAGAGCTGCTTTCAACCAGTTTGGCCTCCAGCCTGAACTGGTGCAGGGGGTTATTCCTCCCCAGGCACAGGACTCTGCAATTGCCTTTGTAGAACTTCAGACCTTTCTTTTCTGCCCATCTCTCCAAACTCTTGAGGTATTTTTAAAGAGCTTCACAGCCCTCTGAGGTATCAGCCACTACTCCCAGCTTTGTGTTGTCAGTGAACTTGCTGCCCCTTCCCGCAAGTCACTGATGAACAAGTTGAACAATATTGTATTTCTTGTATTTCTAAGCAGCTTGGAAAGATGATTTGATGTGGCAGTCCAGTTTTCACTGGTGGTAAGGTTAGCATCCATCTTACAGATACAGGTCTTATGGCTATTTCTTAGATAACAAGACATTAATTTTACTTTTCTTTCTGACTCTAAAAAACCTGAACGCCTTATATTTTAAGTATTGCCAGCTCTATTGAAGAGACCTTTCAAGCAGACTCTGGTGTTTCCTTTTCACTACTCAGTGAGCAAATGTTAACATATCACAACCTCCAGCAAAATAGACCTATATGCACTTCATCCTGCCAAAAGACAGAGACAGAAAAAGCTGCAGAGATGAAATCATATGTCATCTCTATAGCAAGAGCTTCACATTTCAGGTCTGAAGCACACCGGCTGAAGACCCTGGCTGTAGCTTTTGCAGCTTGAGCTAACAGGGAAGAGCAACAGCTTCTTATCTATCTTGTTTCTTCTAGCAGTCTGGAATCAACACACACACATTAAAAAACTCATTTATAGCTTTGTAGTTTGGAAAAGAGCAGGGATGTTGTGCATGTTAATGCCCCTAGCTCTCAAAATCAGCCTGCATTAATATACTGCAACTGCAATGAGACTTGGTGAAGAAGGTACCAACAACAAAAAACCCAAACTCAAATCAAATCAGAATGAGCAGACAGTGTATATTGCATATCTGGAGTATCAGAGATAAGGCAATACAGCCAGTGGCAGGATGCCAGGGGAGCAATCCATCCCTGGGGGGAAGGTTGGAGGCAGGGGGTAATTGGTACTAGAGAAGCACACCATCTGCCACCTGCTGCTACCCTGAAAGCCATTCCTGGGCAAACCTTGAATTCCCTGTCCTTTCCACCCCACCAGCACAGCCTCTATAGGGTGGCTAACAGGTTGGGCAGCACAAGGCAGCCTCCAGCTCAGCACATTTCCCACAGCTCTCACCTATACAGAGGACAGGAGTGACAAGAGTAACTGATGCTGAAGATAAGGGGTGTGGGGTTGGCAAAATACCCCAGAGAGGGGAGTAGGGGCAGACAGAAAGCACATGTAACAGTTACAAAACACAAAAGTGGATTTGGTTTATTTTCAGACTCTGATAAAATGCTAGGGAAAAACCTGAAAAACATCACTGTCTGGATGACATATGAGGATCTTTAATTTCATATTTGTCTTTTGCATTTTGCTCTGTACATGCAGGATTTGAAAGTGGGGAAGCCCAGGAGGCAGTGCAGGTTGTCATTTAGTTTTATGTTGCTCACACCTCAATCAGGCTTTATACAGTGTAATTGCCCTTCTGGAAAACAACTGAGATTTCCACCCAACCACTGACTTTTGCAATGTCAAACCCAGATGTACAAGAGCACCTACCAGTTCATTTGCTACCTGACCCAAACACTTACTATATCCTCATAGCTATATATTGGTTAACAAATGATGAAGAAACAGAACTTTTGTTTTTAAGAAGTTTTAAAACATCTTTTTTCAGAAAAGCATGTAAGCAAGAAGTGGAGTTAAATTAGTAGGAATTTTCGAAAGTAATTAAAGTTCATATTCTGTAAAGACCTTTGCAGAAGAGTAACAGGATACTGCACTGGTACTCAGAAAGAAAAGAAACATACCTCAGCAAAAGCTGATTTAAAATACAGATTGAAAACTTTTGTTTTCTTTTTGCTTATGTATATTAAATGAATTTTATGCATTTGCATCATGAGCCACAGCACCATGGAAGGCATGGGCTTATAAAAAAATGCTATTCTATTTCTGTATTATCACCTAGATTATTTCTGGTTTTTCAAACCACACTGCATTTCTGGTTGACTTTTCCATTCAAATTATGCTTGGGGGGGACTTCACCAGTAAAGACACTATTCTCCTTTATGTCTATACATATGTGCATATACATCTCTTTTGCATATTTATTTATTTACATATACTAAGAAGAGCAGTATTTTCCTAAAAAATACAAACCTGATGTCTCCTTGCAACTGGCTTGTTATCCCTGGGAAATTAACTGTATTTTATTGTTAGTGTGTATTCTATTCCTTTACCCAAGTGCATGTTCCTGCCTGACAGACTGTAGTGTAAAGACAAGAAAATCTCTAAAAGGAATGTTATAGTAGGAAATGGAAAGGTAAAACAATAAAATTAATAACTCAACATGATGAAAACAATAAGGCAGCAAATAATTTGCTGGCAAGGAAGCTGCAAAGCTGCTGGAGAAAGCTCTAGCCAGGTATCAGAAAGGTAAGCTGGGAAAAACTGGTACCTTAAAATGCTGAGTGTTTCTGAAAAACGAGAGGTTGGTGGTGGATTTCTGAGTGGAAGAGGTATTCCCACATGCATTAAAAAAACAGCCCTAACATCATGAACACTGTCCAGGAGCACAGGCTGCTCCTTTCACCACAGACATAGAGAACAAGCCAAAGTCAGGAGTCCTCCATGCTGCAGGCAGACAGCTAAAGCTTAGGTTCATGAATATACATTTAAATCTCTTTGCATAGAGATATGCTTATAAAGACACATTCCAATCCTTCACAACCATAAACTTACTTTTTGTAAGTTGTTTTTTTTGCTATTGTTTTTCCCCAAAATATATTGTTTTATCATTGCAAACATAAACATACCTAAATTCTGAGCAGAAAAAAATCAATGGAGGACAACCACTTGCCTGTGTTGCATTGTCTTGGTTTAAGACAATTTAGCAGGAACCCTCTACAAGGATTTCTCCCTCTTAGTTTTAACCAATCCCTTTCTACCAATAAGGAGAAACCGAATTTTAGTAGACATAAGTGAAAAAACACCAGTTTACTAGCAAGCAAAACAACAACAGGCAAAAAAAATATCAACCATTGTGAGATACAAAATTCCTAAATCTTACAGGCTCCTGACAGAGACATAGAGAAACTTGAATTTGCAGAGTGACCCATCCTAAGGTGCTGGCCACCACAGCTGAGTGTGTGGCTCTAAAGACAAAGTGAAAATGGCAGCAAACCCTCCCATGAAAGTAGGAGCTTAGGAAGCAGTTCTAGTGGCAGGTAGGAACTGCTGGACTCTGCCAGTTTTGGTGTTGCTGCCTTGGGTCCGTACTCAAAGGAAGAGGAGGGAAGGAAAGAACAGACTTTCAGCGCTGATGCGCGGTGGGCTGGCACAGACCAGCTCTGGCTTAGTGCTGTCCACAGGTGTTGCAAAATTCACACTGAATCAACTCTGAATCACTCTGAAACACTTTCTGATTGTAAAATGCAGATTCTCCACTTGCTACTGTTGCAAATAAGGCAAGCCAAACAGGGGCCCTGGGCACCAACTCCCCTTTCTGGTTTCTGGCTGCAGGGGTCTAAAAGAGACAGTAACAATTGTGGGCATGGATAGACAGGGGATACAGTAACACTTTGGGTTAGCCGGGATATGCATTAAACCTGGAGTGACTGAGCTGGAAATAAAAGAACAGTGAACTCTATCCAGAAGGCAGGAAAGGTTCAAAGGCTTGATGGAGCATACCTGTACTAAGTGGATAGCACCAGACAGCAGCCTTAAGCTTTACAGGTCACTGCATACATTTTATCTGGGGCTGCCTTTTCATGCAGTCACCTTTGAATTCCCTCACTTTCAATACAGGAAGACTCAGAGGCATTTGGATAGTTTTGTTGTAGTAAAATTCAGTTAATTCTTCCTTCCACACTTCCAAAGGCAGTCCTTCTGCTCCTTAAGAGCACTCCTCCTCTTCCTGCACACAAGCAGCGAGCAGAAAGCATGGACTCTGATCTGGTGTTTGACTACTGTGTTCTCCTGGAGTTTATTGTTGATTTTGCTCACAGACTGAGAAGAGAGTCAAACCCTCATGGAAGCTTGCATGATGAAGAAATTAAAGTATGCCTCCGGAAAATATGGCACCATTTTCAGACAATACGTATGTATGTTAATACCACTGTCATCACAGAGCCAAATCCCAACTCTGATCACCTTCTTCATGTGATCTGTGTAATATTAGAGCTCAAACACCCTATTGTAACCATAACAAAAAATACATAATTACAAATAATTTAAAACCATATCCAAATCCAGAGAAATTATTTCTGAGAGTTGCACAAATGTATATTTTTTAAAAATGGGTTCATTTCAAAGAAAGCCCGCTACCCAACTTAGTGATGGTCACATATACTTTTGCATCTCCCTTACAAATTGTCTATTGAAGTTTCTGAAAGAGTTAGTTTATATAGGTGGTCCAGTGGTATTTCTTATACTATCATAAGAAATATCAGCCTTCCATTTCCATTTGTCTTCTGTTCCTATTTATCTTCTTTACAGAGAGTTTGCACTCTGATACTATACACTACAATGTAAAAGTGGCAATTGAAATAATGGTACCTGGTCCTAAAGAACCATTTGAATGTGCTACTAAGACCACATTCAGCCACAGAAAGCAAATAAGTTTCAACCCTAGCATGATAAAGTGTCTAAGAAACGTTAGGGAACACTGTCATAAACAGTATCATAGGAATTCCATGCACAGCTGTAGAGAAGGAGCTGCTATCTAAATGGATACAGTACAGCAGTCTCTGGTCAATGAAGAGTACAGGATGAGCTTTAAAGAGGAAGAGAGGAGACATTTTCTTTCTCAGGTCTCCATTTCCAGCTAAATAATTGTGGCTTACATTAACTACTCTTCCCTTCTGCATTCCACAAGAAGAGAACACAGAAAAATCAATACCTTGAGCCAAGCCATATCTTATATTTTTGCCTGAACATGACCCTGTGCAAAACATACAGCAATGCTGAAGCTGGCAAATGGAAATACCATAAAGCAGAGAGGGAATGGCACTCATATGAGAAAAGACTTGAAACTACAGATTAATATTACATGGCTACATGTCAAGGATTCTCTTTTACAGGTAGGGCTTCCCAGGAACTGGAAGCAAGCTCTTGTTTGAAGATTAAGATAGCTTCCCAACACACACAGTGCCTTTCATAATGCAACTCTAGGCTTGACAAAATGCTTTCTGAGAATAGGAAAAGGACTATTTCTTTTTTTTGCTTAATTTTGTTTTCTTTTTTCTCTAAGCATAAGATAACAATGAAATACTGCAGAGCTTGCATTCCTGGAAAAAAATTCTAAATTTTGAACATCAAAAAATAGCAATTTACCACATTTTACAGTGTGCCTCTCATTTTTAGATATTCTAAAACCTTTTACAGTTGAAAATATTTGTCATAGAGATACCGGCTTCTTCCATTTCAGTTGGGACATGGGTATCACGGTCAGGTGTTACTTCAGTCATTAATGAAATTTTGCCATACAATTGCAAGATGTGTTCTTTGCAAGCTGCAGGAGAGGCCAAGCAATGTATTAACACTTAGGACTGCAGGCCACTTATAAGGCACAATCCCGGCAATGGCTAACTATGTTTTTCATTTTAACTTCCAAGACTATTGTATAGAATGGTAGAGAAACCTGACAAAGAAAATAAAACAGAAGGGAAAAAAGAAATTCCCATCATATAAAATAATTCCTTTTTCTGACATGTCTAATGAAATAGAAATTCAAGACTAAAGTTACAGACATGATTGTTGAAGGATACATCTGGTGCAAGTAGCTGGGTTTGCAAGCTGCAGATTGAGATGGTGATTTAAATGCAGATTAAGCCCTTTGTAGGGGCCTGTGAAAAGAGGCTGTGAACTGTGTGGTGCCAGCCAGGTGAATGGACACTGAGACACAGTGGGATCAGTGAACTGCCAGACTTGGATAATAAAATGCAGGAAGACCGATGACACCAAAAAGGTAGGAGATATAGCAGGAGCAGAGGACTCAGGAGTAAGAGGGAGATCAACACAAAATGTGGTATCAGCTCGTACTTGATTTTTACCAGCTCAGCACAAGAAAAAAAAGTTAAATGAATTTCTGAAAGTTTAGACACCCTTTTGCATTTTCACAGCTCCCAAAATATCATTAACACTTCTAAATATTTCATTCTGGCACATGTGAAAAGACATTGCTGAAGTTTCAAGTCTCTTCTAGGTTTTCAAGGGAAATTTAAATTAGATTAAAGCAAATGTTAACCTTAAACCAGGAAGCTAAACCTAATTTTTGCATTAATAGCTCAAGGGTATTTTAGCTAGTACAACACAGATCACTCTGGTTCGACATAGCATCATTCACTTGGTTGACATGGTTATCACAGAGAGCCAAACCACAAAATCACAGCTCACAGTAGTGTTAGTCTAGTCAGACAAAGTCTGGGCACTCTTGTGGGCTAGCCCAGGCACAAATTTCAGTTTGTATAGAGCTCTCAATGATTTCCAGCTCACTGGGAAAAGGAAACATTTCTCTTCAGGTTTGTGTACTCACTAGTTTTTCTTCTGGACTCCCATTGGGCACCTCCACAACTCTGAGGTCATGGTCCACCTGCAGCCTTGCCCTTGTGACAAACTGGATGACTGATGAACTGTCCTGAGAAGTAAAAAGCGGAAGAACTGGACTTAACAACAACAACAAAACCACAAATCCCCCTACCAAAAAAGCTCAAGAAACCATCAAACATTTGCCAGTGTAATAAATACACCCAGACAACGCTTAGTGAAGGCTAGGCTGGCAGTTAAGTACCAGCCTGGTTACAACTCAGTTTTATAAAAATATACTTTAGGCTCATAACAGACAGATATACCTGGGCACATTACTTCAGATGATAACAAAATCAGGTATGTTAGACTTTAAACATATATTTTGTATTTGATTTGTTAATGTTTCTCACATTTATCATGAAAGCAAGACAGAACATTTCCAGTGACACAGGTGGGCTCAGTATTAACCATGGAAAATGTTCCCATTTGTTTTTCAAGTGAACAGAAAAATAATATACAGAAACTGTATATTATAAACTACAATATATCAATATTGTAATAAGCTACAAAAATAGAAACGACTATAAAATATATGAACTGCAATATATCCCAGGGGAGAAATTCTTATTTGAACCTGTGCATGCATGCATATCTATTCACTGTACAATTCCTCTCATTAATATATATTTCTCCAATAAAATGCCTGTTGCATTTTAACAGGCACATTTCAATAAGATACCATTTTGACTTACAGTTAAGTAACTTGTATGTGGTTTGCCTTGGGAAGGGTATGTAATGGCACGCACTGGCAATACTCAAACATGTGTAAATGCATGTCTTTTAAAGGAGAGTTGCTTAAAGTAATCTTAGAAGGGACCCAGCAGATGGGATGAATCCTGGCTATTCACAAGTCTGAATTTCCAAGAAGCATATTTTACGTGCACTCAGTTACTTGTTTACATATTTCAGCATTTCTATAAGCATGTAATAAATACCTGGATCTTCTGGCCTTGCCTGTACTTCCTGTTTTCGAATATGAACAAGCATTAACTTACTGGTTTCAATTGGAAAAGCTCAGGGCTATTAATTACTTTAGCAACTGTTTTCTAATAAGGGCTCTCTCTGACTAGCTTTTAATCTAAGAACTATCAAAGACAGGTTTACTTTCATAGGCTTATGTTATCAGCTTTCTCCTCCAATTATCTTTTTCCCTCATAACCTTACAACATCTTACCAGAGTTAGAATCTGCATTTTTGTAAGTAAAGGAAAATAAGTCAAAATGCAGTAAATCACAAAAAATTTAAAAGATTTGCTGTCTCATTCAGTGGCTTCAGAGAAGACAGAAATTAACTTACAACCACTTGTTTCTTGTCATAAATGCTCAGCATTAGTGTGGTGCATGACGCATCTTCAAATACTAATTTGAAGTAAAAATGACAAAATACTGCCATGTCTCTGTTTACACAGAAAGATAATACATAGCTGATCGCAGTTTATATTCACATTGTTTAGAATGAAAACTCTCAGAAATCAATTTGATTTTCAGAAACCTCTATCCTTAACACCATACACACTCTTATTAGGGGTCTCATTTGCCATTTTTCAATGTATAGATTTCTGAACCAAATTTATTTCCATCTTAATTAGTAATGGGTAAGAACTAGGATTAACACGTCTATACACTTAATAAATAGATCCGTTTTATTTGACATCATGATTATTCTTCACACACTAGTAAAGAGAGGAAGAAATGCAAGTTTTGAGTTCATTGGTTCACATAAGCATACTTAAATTGCATTTAAGACAACCTACAAGGAGATCACATACCTTCTTGAGTATCTCAGTATTCAGCAGCATGTAGATATTTATATCACAGGACTCTGCTTTAGGTAGTGAGCTTAAGTTGCAGTGTACAATTAAACAAGATCTGTCTGGTCTCTCACAGTCCTACAGGAAATATGGAAAAAGTTGTTAGGCAAAGGAGGTAAAAATTCAATGATAAATTGTGTGTCAACAAATATACCAGAAAACTAAGTTATATAGTAAATTGCTACAATACAGCACTCCTGCACTGAAATAGCAAGTCTCAAGACTTTTAGATAGGTGTGTGCTGCCATGTCAGCTGAATCTCTTTCTACTGTACTTCCTGAAATTTCCTACTTACTTCTAAAAAACCAATTACAATCACTAAATGTCCCCCCTGCACACCATCAGTTTTGTTATATATGTTCCACAATGAACTCTGTTTCAGGTCTTCATACTAAACCATGCAAAATGTTTTGTAAAATATGCTATATGTTCAAATGGTGCCATAAGTGGTATCATTTCTTACCAATACTTTTCTGCCAGACTTCGTGAAAAAAGCAAATATTGTGTGGAAAATATTTTCATTCTCTTGAGGAACAACGCACGGGCTGTGGTTTCTATGGAAAGAACAGCTTCCTTTGTCCTGACCAACCTGCATGCACAATTATAAATCATAATTATTATTCCAAATCAATAAAATTATACAAGAAGGTTGAATCAGCCAGTCTGTCTATAAAAAGACCTAAATCTGAACTAAGCATCTGGACTCCCATTAATAGTCAAAAGATAAAAATAACCACCTTGGGAGTCAAATAACCCTAAAGAAAGTATCTGAAGTAAACCAGACGAATCATGCACTGGAAACACTTTGACCGGACAGGATACAAATGTGTTTAACCTAGTGCACGTGTAGGCATCTGTGCTCTACATGTCTGGAAATAAGAGACAGAGGAGAAAAACCTCAGCAAAATGTATGTTATGACATAGATTTTAATCAATAGTTGTCTTAGTTACAGAGATAATAGGTGGAGTTTAGCATTAGGGCTGAGCCAAAATCTTTCTCTACATCAACCCACACAAGTTTAGTTTGTTTAAGAGTTGGAGTCGGAAGCAGAACCTCTGTGTTTTACCCCAGTTTACAAAACGAGGAGGGGTGCTTCGTGACTTTAAAAACAGGGGACGGAAACATGGAGCTCTCCCTTCCATTCTTTCCGGGCTCTGAAGCATTTCAAAATCCCTTCAGCGGCTGCCGTCAGCCTTTTGCTGGGGAGGGGACAGGGCTTGTCCGCAGCCACTGTGCCAGAGGCCAGAGCTGCTCCATGAACTCCAGTCGCTTCCAGCAGCCGTGCCAGGTAGAGTCCTTCCTGGGTGGCCTGGAGCAGGCAGCATGGCAGCATTGACTGCTTTTGTATAAAAAAAAAATTTCCAGATTTTTTTTTTTTGGTCCTTCTTCCCCATTGGTTATTCATTTGGTGAAGGGAAGGTGGGAAGGAGGGGGAGGGAGGCTTTTTGGAACAACGGAGGCTTGTTCTCCGTGTTGTTTCCTTCATTCTCTCCCTCGGCTGCATGGCCCAGGGAGGGGATTCTCCAGCATTTTGTCCATGTTCTCCCTGTGACAATTAGCGGGATCTCCTCCTCATCTGTGCGTTGAACGGTTCACCTGTGTATTTCTTGATTATTGCTGTTTTGGTCAAGTAAACCATTATTGTTTTTCACTTATATCTCTTCATATTTGTCTCTCCTTATTAGTGGAAAGGGGAGAAGTTAAAACTAAGGGGAAGCAACTTATTTTGGAGACCCCCACCTTGTAAACTGTGTTAAACTAAGACAAGAGTGTTACCCTTTAAATTACCTTTTTTGGTTTTGGCCAACTCAGGTGCATCTCTGTTTATACCAGAACTAACATGATAAATCTTTGTGTAAACGTGCAAGCCTAGGCACTAAATCTGTTCTTTTACATTTAGAGGAAATATTTTAGTACAAAACCCCCTTTTTGTGTCATTAGCTTATTCAGTTGTCCAAGAAAGTGGATGACTGAGGCAAGACTTGAAGAATACCAAACTCTGATAAAATGAGTTTCAGTCAAGATAATCTTGCTCAAGAAAAGCCTTCTCACTTTTTGCAACTTATGAAAATTTTCTGAAAAAAATTACCAAAATTTAATAAAAACAATGACAACAAAGTGTCAGCAAATTCTTCCTGCTACCATCCAAGCCTGTATGAGTGAGAGAGGGAGATTTTCTCACAAACCACCACTTGACATTCTTACACATCCTGCTGTTGACCTCCTCACATCCTCTGACAGAATGAAAAACTGAAAACTTGTACCTTATTCAATTCATAAATCCTTGAAAGAGGGAGAAAAAAAGCTGTTACAGATATGAAATTACTGCATACTCTGAGTCCGATTCAACATTACACAACTTTTATCTGTGTTAAGTATTGTGAAAAAAAAAAAGCAAAACCCAAAGGTCTATCTAAATTTTAAATGCTATTTCACAGACAAGTGATATCTATGTCTCTTTGAAAGATGTACATTTTCTGCTTCACTGACCCACAAATTCTTAATAATCTGGTCTTTGCAGTATGTATTCACAACATGACTTAACATAATCTGTCCTTATATTCCCAACAGATATACCCAAAGTTTACAGTCCCCTTGGGCCCAATTGAAGATTAAGACTAAGATTTGTCTAGATCACCTGAAATGAGTTTTCATTATCTATTTTAGGTAAGAGATTCACAAAGCCCACAGACATTTATTTCTTTGATCTTTCACATAGAAATTAGATCCGTATCAACTAGAAGGCTTTTGTTAAATTAAAACCAGCAAAAAAGTCAGGATCTACTAAGTACTTGTTCTTTATTCCTGAAAGGTTAAATTACAGATGTCATTAGATTTATGCAAGAGATACAGGAAGGACAGTACAAGTTCCTGTGCTACACAAGCTTTTGGCATACTCCCCAAATAGGATTTATATCCTGTAAAAGTAGAGTGTAAGAATGAGCCAAAGCAGAAATATCTCTCAAGACTAAAAGGAATTGTCTAGCATGAAGCAACATAAACCTGGTCCTTTCTACTTGAAATTATTATCTTTCCTTAAACTGAAGACTGGCATTTTTTTTAGAACACTTTAGCTGAAACAGAGGAAGGCACCTCCAGAGGACCAACTATATAAGACAAGGTATAACCACTGGAGAAAGCATGCACATTACTTCATGATTCTAAAATGCTCTATCTGCAACAAGGAAGAAATAACTGCAGGATGATTTTAATGGATTATGAATATTTGAATCTGAATGACTCTTTTCCTGATACTTTATAAGTTCAGCAGAGGCAAACCCATTAAAACCCATAGAACAGAAATGGTTTTTCTCATGAAAGATTACACCACTCTTGTGAAAAAGCAGCAGGAGGTCATTTAAGAGTGTGATAGTTGTATGGAAAATGCATCATGTACACTACAATACATCACATCCTAAAAAGTCTGCAGGATTTTTAATAGGGCTGTGTGAGAATAGCATGTTGTATTTTTTGCATACACAGGGATCATCATCTCTTTCCCTACATGTATAGGGATTTATGCGAATACTTGGCCTGGTTTGCAACTCCAAGAAGGAGGTACTAGTGCAAAGGGGGAAAACACCACACATTTTCCAGGGTACACAGAGGATAACCAAGGGCTGCCAATGAAGCCAGGTCACCTGGGAGTGGTTGGAGTTTCTAGAAGAAACAGTGCAGCTGCTGCCTCAGCACATTCCCCTTATACCATCATCTCTGTTTCCCATCTTCAGGGTATGTGTAAGATCATCTCTGCACATCTGTAGCTACTCTCAGAACACGGCAATTTCTAGCAAGACTTTGGGGCCTTTCAGAAATTGCTGAGGTTTAGAAAATTGTTAGCAAACAATTTAAGGGTTTAGGCCACATTACCTGTAACATAAACTTCACAGGTGAACTGAAAGCCAGTGGCCCCTTCTAGATTTAACCTCAATTGATTAACATGAATCAAAGGCAAAACTTCGTGTTTTTTTCAGGGCCCTGTATCCAGCAAAATAGGAGAAGGAGATTAAATAAAAAACTCTTCCTGGGAGAAGGAAATTAAATAAAATTTCAAAATGGCCTGGACAGGGCAGCTAAGGACCAAGCCTAAGAAGTGGATATGGTTAAGTATGTGCAAGTGATAGGAATCTTTTGGAAGAACGAGACAAAAAATGTGAGGAAAACTGGCTGTTGCTTCCAACAAAGCACTATGTACAATCTCCCTGGTGCATTCCTGTATGTAAGAAGCCAAGGACTATTCCTGTATTTAATCACTGACATTTTACATTAAAAAAAACCAAAAAGGGCGAGCAAAGGTGTATCCTCAGCTCCTTACTTATACTAGCAACACTAGATTTCCAATAAGGCAAAAGAATTCATTATTGTATTAAAACTTTAGGTTTCCAGGACCTTCCAGTAAGTTTGGGATTCCCCTCTTGAGGTAAACCATCACTAATTGTACAGGAGGGCCTGGAAGTCAGCAGAACTAAGCTGATACAAAGCAAGTATGAAGATGGAATCCAGACAGGTGCCTGTGATAAAACCAAACCCACGTCCAACATGAGAAAAAGTGTGCAGACAAGTTCAGGGCAAACATTGTGAGACACAAGATATTTGGAACAGCAATTTTACTTGCAGGAAACGTGTTCAAGGTCTGAACACAGGCCAGTCATTTCACAAAATTTTTAGCATTGTTCAACTCTGTAATGGATGCCTTTCTCATCATCCCTGGGCTATACTGATTCCAAAGGACTAGGAATTTGGCCGTGGTCTGGAAATTGCTGGCAGAGAGTTTATGCATATTTTCCCCTGTATGTTTTTTTAAACTGTTTTATTTATGTATGAATAACTAAGCAGTGGTTCAAGTTTTCAAACTCGAAAAATAAATAACAGATGCGTTTGTCTGTCTTTGTTGCTAACCATAGCACATTCATCCTAGTATTAGGGAAAAAATGTATGCAAGTATTCCGATTCAAAGATACTGATTCACCCTTTATTAGGTGAACAAAGAATTGACAAGCAGGATTAATCTAACATGTCACACTGAGAAAAAAAAAAGTGTACTGACAAGAAATTCCAGACAAGGTCAGACTTTCAACAGTAGACAAGTTATGTAAATATGTTATCTGACTACTTGCGCCATATGCCAAGAATGTTTAATATTCACAGATAATGAAATACATTTGAATCAGAGCAGTCTTGTTGATTCTGGTAATAAATTTAAGAGCCACTGAAACAACAGACAATAATTTTAAAAATTAACCCATTTTACACAATTCTTGAAAGATTTCAACTGAAAGTATCAGTGACGGCAAGGAAAACCAGTAGTCCACTGATCCAATAAGTAGCTTTACAGGGCCATGAGAAGAGGCAAGTGGAAACAAAGTGGAGATGCTAAAGCATAAAATCAGATTAGAGGAGGAATACACCATAGGTCTTGCTTCTATTCCTCTAGACAACAAGAGAATGCACCAGATACATGTTTGACATAAATCATGCTAAACTGATTGCAACGCCTTTAGATGTTTTCCTGATGCACTTAATGTAACAACTTAATTAAGTAATCAGGTTTGATAAGCATGATTCTTTCAACACTGGCCTAGTCTTGGCCCTGCAGGCAATTTGCACGTAGTTAGCAGCAATCCCCAGTAGTGCTCTCAAAAACTAGTGATTCCTAACCAGTTTTGTGACAAAAGCAAAGATCTTCTCATATAAAGTTCCTGCCTTACAAGACAGTGGATTCCTTCCTAGACAGAACTGTACATGCCACATGTACACAGTATGAAGAAACACTGACCACTTGGTATGATTTAACTGTGAGGTCCACAGAAGGTTCAGGCCTAGGAATGAATGACCACCACCTTACACAAGAATCAGCTTACCACCAACATTCATGTGCTCCTTATATATTGGCCTCTAGCAGATGAAACCCAAGAAAGGGTCACTGAGAAGTACACTTCCTCTCCCTGTGATGAACTGTGAAATGCTTAACCAACATATGAGGCAACAAATAATTCTCATGGAATGTCTCTATTTAAAAAGCCCCTGAGATCACTTGGCATTCGATGTTCCTTCAGCTAGGCTCTATCTGTCTATAGCACATCCTCTTCTGCAGCCTTACCTATGATGTATTAAACACAAATAAGCCCATGTTTGTTCTTTACCTAATTGTTGGACTTTTCCTATGGGCTGTGTTGATGTTAGGATGAGGAGCTCTGAAGCCTGTGCAAGCAAATACACTCCCTGTAGGGCTCAAACAACTCCTGTGGGATGTTTCACTAAAGCAGATGTTTGAATGTATCAGAAAGGTGTGTACGATCTAAACTCTCCTTAGAGGTGGTGGAGAGAAGGTAGAACTTGAAAAGGATGATTTTCCTTATCTACTGTAGACAGTTGAAGATTAAATGAGTCATTCAAAAAACCTCTTGGAAGGTGGAGGAGGTAAGCAGAAGATGTTCTTTGTTTCCAAGACATCCTCAGAGGTTCCTGCAAGAAATGGTTTATTGATACTTTTGATACCATCTGGTATTTTGCATAAGACTGGAATGATGTACTTTCAAAGCCAGAAAGAAATCCTCTAAAAGATGCTTATTTTCACTCTGATATATGAACAGAGAGGAAAACCCTTCCGTCACCAGATATGCAGATACCCTTGTTTTAAACACTTCCTTGTTTTTTGCCTACTTTATTTACACCACAAATCTTGTATGATAGTTATAGAACAGAAAGGCTAGTCTAAGAGTCAGATTTAAAACAGGACTGTGTGTTACAAGAATTTACCAAGCAGCTCTTTTCTGAATTTCCTTCTTCACTGATTTTGGCAGGAAAAGTTTAACCAATGGAAAAATGGTGAATTCTTACACTCACTCCTTCAAAAAGAAGAAAAAAAATTAAAAGAAACATCTGTAGACTTTTTTTTTTCATTCAGTATCTTTAAATAGGAAGAGCTTCCTTTTCTGGTTAGGAAGTTTATAAAGAAACCAACTATATATATATATATTTTTCCACATCTCAGCAAAACTCCTGATTAATACATGATTACTCCTGGTAATCTGCCAATCTTCCTGCTTCCATCATCATTCTGATAACAGATTATTTATATATCCATTGTATTTCATGTCTTTCGTTATCTGAAATTTCCTTTTATCAAAAGGTAAATCAGCCATCTTTTTCAAAATTAGAATTCACATATTCAGCCAAAAAAATAGGTGCTATGGGCCATTCACAAAGTAGCAACATTTTCAGCGGACCCAAAATATTAATCAAACTGCCACACATTTGAAAAGCCATGATTTTTTGGGGGACAGTGTTGCAAAATTTCAATACCTAAGTAATTTGACAAATTTCACTTTAGTTTAGAAGCTGATCATGAGCAGGCCACATTTGGACAAGACTATCGTGTTGCTGTGGCCTCATTTAATATATGGACCACAATGTTTATTTCCCATGTTTCAATGGCCTTGATTTTTATATTATTAGGCTTTCTTGAAAGACAATTATTTTTTTACATTAAAAATGCCTTTTCCAAGAACACCCTCTTTAAAATTAAAAAAAAAACTCTACTGCTTAAACAATACCTTATCACTTTCATTTCTAGAAGATTTGGTCAAAACTGGAAAATGTCAAAAAATTTGTTCAAATCTGGTTTCATCTAAAGATCCCAACTAGGAAGTCACAGAAAAGTTTCTTCCATTTTAAGAAGTTTTGCTCCATTTTCAAGGATGCACTCAGGAAAGCATGGAAAGCTGGAAATGTTGTGAGCTCTGACCAAGGCAGCAATATACCAATTTGTATTATGATGCGGATGGCAAAAACGCTGGGTTTTTTAGGATTTATTTTAGGGTCTTAACTCAGGAGAAATCTTTATTTTATGCCTGGGCAGCCTTTCCTGTATAACAATGGAAACTTAAAAGACAGCAAATTTCCTCTTTGCATTAAGAGTTTCACTCCATCATGCTGACATTAGGAACTCTTTCTGAGCTGCTTTGTGGTAATGCTCCTGTCTAAAGGCAACTGTGCCGTGCTGGAACACAGTGTATGCTTCTACCTCTCCTCACAGCCATCCTAGACATGGCAGATGCACTAGTTTCTCCTGCAAGGGACAGGGCTCCTAGGCAAAGCCAGATTAAGTTGATACATTGAGGTGTACAATTTTCTGTACAAATTCCTGTACAGTACATTCCCTGGAATGAATAATTTCCTTCAGTAATCTTGCTATGCCTTTAAATATGGTGCCAAAATATGTGTATGCCAGTGTGTGTCTAAGTCATTGAAACGAAGAAACTACACGCAAGATGACTAACACAAAGGGCTAAAATAAAACTTGCTGTAAGTGCAGAATGTTCCTGTACAACCTTTCTGTCAAATGAATTGCTGCTGGGAAAAAAAATTTGCTGTATCCAATACTATAAGCAAATATTTCTGTCTTCACATGCTGGGACTGCACATATATGTTTTCAGAGACAAAACCTGAAATGTCAAATGACATAAATAAATAAACCATCTACCAACAAACAAGAGCTTTTTTACATAATTATATCAATATACAGGCTTGCATCTCTATGTGGAGCATGTAGCTGTGAGCTTGACAATCCCATTATATGCCTCAAGGAATATTCATGCCCAACCACACTTTAGAGACCTTTGACAGTCCTTCTTAGCTTAGTTTTAGTATTAAGCACCAGCATTGCAGCAGACAAAGCATCTTATTCCTATGCTAGAAGATAAAACCTACAGATAATAAGCAGAACTTATATTTAAGGTTTTAAAATTGACAATATTTCTTTTATATTCTGTAAGTGAAGAAAAACCTCGATTAATTTGGGACCTTCAATGGAATGAGACAGCAAGCTTTAACTCTTCTCCCTAACTTCTTTCTGCTCCTTACAGACATTACTGTGCAAATGCAGGAAGAAAAAATACATGAGTACTATACAAAATGGTCTTAAAATGTAACTTATCATCAGCCAGCAGTTGTAGCTCTGGGACTGACTCAATTTTGCTTTTTCTCTTTCAGCATTTACAGGAAGAGATCAATGTTTGTTTTACACAGCTTTCCCTAATGAACATGACAAGCATTTCTAGAGTCGCATGCTCAGGCAGCTGTCAACTTAAAAGGCACTGGCAAGTCTGGTAGTGCTTCCCTTGCCCCTGTGGGTCCCTAGCTGGATACACAAAGGAAATTACTGATCTTTCAATTCAAAACCAAAAACATACACAAGTATAATGAGTACAGTTCTTCCGGGAAGAATCAATGGCTCAAAGAGTGGAGAATATACCTTTGTGTTAAGACTAACTTTTCTGCTTCTGCTAACAAGCTGAGGTATTTAATTTATTATGTTTTTAACCTGGATGGCTTTTAACCTTTGCAAGAAAGCAAATACAAAAAAATATAAAAATAAACAGCTACTAATTTGACTTGAGTGTTTCCAAAATATCATTTACCACTGCAGAATCTGAATACTGTCAGAGCTGAAATTTCCTAGCTAAAACTATTTCAAAATTTCTAGTATCTTCTATTCATCAAAAATTTTTAATAGGGAGGAAATTCAATTGTTTTGGGGGTTTTGCCTAGTTTTCTTACAATTATCCATTTTTTGTTCACTTCTGGCTTTTACTGTTGATTCCTTCCCTTTATATATTGGGGGCTTTGACGGGGGGACTGCTGCAGAAACTGCAGTGCTGCTCCCAATAGTCCTTGAATTGTGTCTGAACATCTCTAAGGCAGAACTCCAAATGTCAAAACATCTTCATGATTTGAATTTGTCTCGAACAAAATGTTAAAACAGTTTCTGCTATGAAGCCAAAAGCTCAGAATGGCAGGAACAGAGGAAGCATGAGGGCTGTCATTTCCTCAAAGACCAGCAGATAATACTTCCTATTAACACCTCCCAGAGATACAGACTGTTCCATTGAGCCATATGTGACTGTCTTCCTGCTATTAATTTTTGTGCCTGAAAGACTGCCTCAATCAACACAATATGAGGGAGTTTGCTCCTGAAACTATCTTGTGTAGTTTATGTGTATTTGAGACAAACTCTAGTGCTTTAACTATGCATTTTGACTCATAAATTTCATTGCCTTACTGTGTATCAGAGAAGTGGCAATATAATTACTAGCTTTAAGATAAAAAACCACTATGCCAACACATCCCAAGTGCTGTATCAACAGTGTATTTTAAAGATTACAATTCCTAATCCTATGCATTAATGACAACTATTCTCAAAGTTTTGTCAATACTGACAGCTAGAATGGCTGGATTATAGGCGTAAAGAAAATAATGACACCCGCACTGTTTGAAAGGATCTTTATTGAAGTCTAGATTCTAGGAATAAGCAAAATAAGCAAGAGCTTTAAATATTTAATGACTACACTTACAAAAACTGTCTTGGAATAACAGCTGCTGTAAACCATTTTCTAAAATTCATCTTCTTTTAGATTTGTTTAATTATATCTTTTCCATGAAAAGCTGAAAATCTCCATGATTTTAGTGCCCTTTTCAGTCAATAAAAACTCACTGTGAGAGAGCAGTAGGAAAAGAGAGTGAGATGCCTTCTCTGTTACAATAAATAGTAAGACTTGGGATACATTGGTTCTAGTAAGATTTGGCATACATTGGTTCAGTGCCTGGCTCTGACACAAATTTCCTGTGTGAAGTCAAGCCAACCTCTTGGTGTTTCAATTATGCACCTGTAAAGCAAGGATAACCACTATCCCAGACAGGATTTTCTTGGCTCACATTTCTTAACTGCTACAGGTATTTAGAAAGTCATGTAGGAGAAATGTACTGACCATATACCCAAGTATAGTCAAAATTAATTATATTAGTAATATAAAAAATATTTTAAAAGAAAATAATAATTAAAAATTTATTAGAAATATAAAAAATATGAAACTTCTTTTGACTCATGTAATTTTGTTTATGTCATCATGGTGTTTTTAAGCAACTTAATTGTGGGGCTAAGTTGATAGTCTTATAATTTTTCTCTGTTTGGAAAAGTTCCCCTTTTTCTGAATATTTAAAGATTACCTTGCCTTTTGCCTTGCACCAAAGAAACTGCATCTGGAGGCCAGAAAATCCCCAAGGTTTTAAATTTATAAAAATAAAAAAAAAATTAAAAAATTAGTAGTCAAAATTAGTGGAATGCCAGTGTATCAGGCAGACATCTCTCATAAAAACATACTTGCCTACTACCTGCAAAGAGGTCTCACAACAGCAGTTTAACATTTCTGCAAAAATAAAATTTAAAGTACAATTCAGCCAAATAATGTGCAGAGAAATGCAGCCTGTTGCTGGGGAAAAGCAATACAAACCCTGCTAGCATTTATTACCACAGTGCTCAAGATCACACCACCCAGCTGGGACCATCCTTTAGGATGACTGACTTTAGAGTAGATATTGACATCTGGGGAGATAAAATCCATTAAGAAGATTCCCACCTCTCTTTGGCTGCTGTGAACACACCCTCTCCTAAAGCACACAGAGGCCAGGGAATTAATAAGGAAATGGACCATGATACTTTGTCAGGCAATGTGTCAAAGGTAAAGTGATCTTCTGCATATAAAGCTGGACTAAATAAACATTAAAAGGCAATGTCACAGAAAATGATACATATGCTGGAGAACTAATCAAGTCTGATTGGCGAGTTGACTCCGTTTATACACTACTATTGATTCATACAATATCCCCATAGGTTTCTCAGTCATTCTGTCTTTAGTGCCCATCTGTAAGCCATATCTATATTTATCTCACACCTTCCAACAGCAAAAATCTTGGCAACCTGCTTAGAAAGATCTTTCAGATCTATATTTACACATATTCAGCAAGACTGTTACCTACATAATGGGTAATACTTTTCATCTGAAAGGCTAGAAAAGTAAACAACAACGTGAAAGTATAATACTTCCTTTCATTTATCCCAAAGAGCTGGTTTCATTTCACAAAGGCAGATTACTCTGAATTTCAGCAATAAATTTACCTCAGTAGTAAAGTTTCTGTCTTTTGGCCACCACAGTGTAAATGACAGTATCTTAGGGGTCTAACAAAGGCTTTGAACTAACTAACTAACTAACTAACTAATTGACTAACTATTAGAAAATAAATCTAAGAATTTTTCTATCACAGCATATGTTGTATTTCTTTGAAATTTACAAAATATCATCTTTTGAAAAGCATTGTGTTGAAAGAATAACTTTCTCTATTTTTTACATTTGTTAAAAAAAGACTCAAAAAGAGAAAATTATAACATGGACTATAGCAAAATATATATAGGTAGTGTATTCAGACCTAGCTGATAACCACAATAAAAAACCAGGGAATCTGAGTCAGCTTGATAAAGCATCCTACTGATATTACATACACTCTTTAATCCTCCCTCAGTCAGGAAAAACTGTTTAAGACACAATCCTCTTTGCAGGTGTGACTTGTGGAAGTGTTCTCTAGATTTCCTTCAGCATCAGCCTGACCTAGTTTTACACGGCATTATAAGAAACCAGGAACACACAACTAGCTGTCTTTGCCCTAGGTGAGAGAAAACAAGCAACAGCTGGAGAGGTTCAGCTACTTACTGTCTGGCCACAGATGCAAAGAACCTTTGTCTTAAAAAGAAACTGATTCACTGAGTTTTGGTGAACTTCTTTTTAGTCATCAGTAGCTCTCAGTGCGTTTCTGGGCTCAGAGCACATCGTAACATACTCACCATCATCTGCTGAATATGAAATATTTCAGCTCCAGTGGCAGAGAGGCGGTTTGGAATTGAAATATCAAGAAAAGCTCCAGGAAGAGTGCTTGGTCCAGCATTGTAAACCTGTAAGAGAAAAAGAATTATACAAATAAAATTACATACTTGACTTCTCATAAATGGGAAACTATGGTAGATTCAGAGCTGGGAGTACAGGTAAATTTGAAAAAAATACAAGTACTTTTCAGGCTTTTCAATGTCTTCAGACTAAGACTTCTTTTTCAAATGTCAGAATGAAGACAAAGGATTATCTTACCTAACAGTCTTCAGGCACAGCTCACATACCAAAGGAGAAGCAGTTTTGCAGGGTAATTGCCAGTGATAAATACAAAGAGCATAAAACTTCTTTTTTATATACACAGACGCTGCTAGTGCACTGAGTGTTTTGGTAATTAAATCTAAAAGGTTATAAGAAATATTACTGTCTCAGTTAACATTCTCATTTCCATCTGGTAACCACTGCATGATATTCTGCATATGTTTTCCTTATGGAGCAGAAGCCAAACAATTACTGTGGCTACTGGACTGTGGGTTTTCTGAGTGAGTTGCCAGGAAATGCATGTGAATAATTCCCATTTAAGTTCTGGCATTTTCAATTAAATTATACTTTTAGTAGAAAATATTAGCTTTTTATCACCCCCTGGCCCACAAAATTTCAACAAAAACTCAGAGAATTTCCCATCCACCACTGAAATGTATCCAGTGAAAATTCCAAAATTTATGGGGTTTTGCTGAAGAGAAATAATCCATGGAAAAAATCCAATTAAAGAAAGTTTTCATTTGTATCTGCATTTTTTAATTAGAAAAAATATTTGCTGTTTCTTTACAATAACACAAATACAAATGCATAAAAAATATTGAAGTAAAACATGAAGCCCATTACAGTATTTATCCACACTGAGATACTATTGTGAAAAGGTGTAACATGCAGTTGTTAATTGTGTAAAGTACAAATAATAAAACCAATAGGTTTTCATTCTTCAAACACTGTTTATATTTGAAAAAATGCCTGACTGATAAACAGAATTAGTTTGCAATGCCAAAACCTCACAAAAGCCCAGAGGCTCCAGGCAGTGGAAGGAATCCCATTAGAATGGAGAATGATAAATGCTGCATTAAATACAAACATAATGTTTCATATTAGACATTTTAAAAACTTTGATTATCTCACTAAGATCAGATATGAGGTATTGCAGAAAATGCATTTTCTGGTTCCTTGTTCATATTAGATCTAGTAGAGATTTTCACATATAAAAACTGCATTAAAGGTCCATATTTTTGTAACTCATCTCTTTCTCTTGGTTAAGGAACTATTGTTCTGCTCCATCATTTTTCTCCATGGAGAAGTTAAGTATATGGGAGGAAATAATTGCGCAAAGAGTGATACAAACAATTCTTTGCCTATTGCGAAACTACCTTTTATCTCTGATACACACAGTTACAAAGTTTGCCCCATAAATGGAGAGCAGATGTGTAACTTGTTATGGTATAATTTTCTACTTCTATATGGAAAAAAAATATTAATATTGAAACTGCTAAGTGTGCGCAGGAGAAACAGGAGCATTTGGTAGGACAAATGGTGGCACTGCTGATACATAGATTCTGTCTCCCTTCCCTGTTATCACTTTGCTTTATGTAAAATATTTATCCAGTTAAAGCAAAAGTGCATCCACTCTTCATCTGGATTAACCAATCACCGGGTATGAGGGAGAGGAAGGGAAGAAGACCTATAAACCCCCAAGAAGGAAACCAGAATCACAAGAATTAACAGCCTGGTTCACAAAAGCTTTTATGTCCTGAAATCCTGCTTTCAGTCCTTCAGTAAATAGCTAAGGGCACTGTATGACAGCGGGGGCTTAATAGGTCTGGATCACAATCTGTCCATGGAGGCAGACATGTTATTTGTTATGAGCTGAGTTTTCAGCCTAGGAAAACAGAAAGAAAAAGATAAAACACTATTTTTCACAATAAATGAACCCATCTCTGCATGACTTATCATTCCCTAGTCCCATCTAGTGGTCAAAAAGGATTTGTAGGGCTTGTAATAGATGCTGTTACAGCAGTGAAACACAATGTCAGTTAACTTTGGCCGCATCACAAGGGCTTCTTATTATAAACCATCCATATATTTTGCCACATTAGGAACTCATCTAACTGCCATGTGAAGTGTAATATATACATAACACTTGAATAATGCTGAGATGCTATGAGATGCTATGAGGTATTTATTGAAAGCTTCTCACATCTGTCTTTTTAGTGTCCTCATCTCTTCCCTGCACTGTACTCTTATCAGTAGTGATATAAATATCTTCATACTGGGGCATTTAGCAAGCCTGATATTTTGTTCTCTTGTATAAAGGCTTCCACTCTTTTGCTCAATCACCACGCCACTAAAAAGAATTACTCCTCTACTTTTAACCTGTGACTTCATCCAAGATGTGGCACTTGAGTAACTAGGGCTCTTTACTCATCATGTAAAAAAGGTGAAAGAGAAACAAATGGTAGGAGCTTTTTTCCCTATGGAAATGAAATGCCATGTTTGCAATTCTTGTCATAATATAGTCAGATAATGGACATGTGCCATCACTGCACGCTGTAAATATGGTGTCCAATCAAGAATGCATAGTACAGCATTTCAGCAGGATGCTCTGCCTGACTTGGGGTAAAACAGCTCAAACTAAGCCGTATTTGTGAAAGTTACCCATGATGGATGGAGAAGGGTGGTCAGGCTGCCTTTGGTGTTAAAGGCTGCTTAGGCTGACTCATCAATCCCAAAGGTAAACATTCAGACAGCATTTCCTGACAAAAACTGGTACCAGTGAGGATGTGACAGGCCAAGTTCCTAATAAAGGAATCAATAGGTGATAGTACAGATAACTTGTCTAAAGCTGCTGAGCTGGCACAGCCAGCCTAGAAACACATGAGTGACAGCTGATCGCTTTATACCATAAAAGCTCAGTCCCCCTTTTTATCAGCATGGCCTTCTAACACACCACTTCCAGGGAGAGTCTGGAGATTCTTTCCTTGAGTGGAGATGTCCCTCAAGGTTTCTCCTTGAGGCGGAGCAAAAGAGATTTTGCCCACAGTTGTTGATATGAGTGAGTACACCTATATAACCTTTAGACAAAAACTGCTGACCCAGTTGGGGCTAGGATTGGATCCAGTTGCACCTAGACTCCTCCCTGAAAAGAAGTTTAGAAAGCAAGGGAGTCCTTTCTGAACCTCATAACTCAACAAGAGGGTCTTTATAAACGTCATCCGATGCTTCCATTCTGCCCATGACTGTGATGCAAAATCATGCAAGAAAGCCCATACCACACTCAGAATAAAACAGATACAAAAAGAATGCACTGTCAAGCAGGAAAGCAGTCAATGTAAGGATGAGTTTTACCTGCAGTGTGAAATTGAGAGACTGGAAAAGGCATTCATGGTTTTCCAACTGAACAAAGTTGGACGCTTCCACAGAATCACCATAGAAAAATGAAGTAGGGAAGACTTCTCTGTAAGACCAAGACACAGATTTAGTAAGCAGAATTTGTGACCAAAATGAAATATATTTGTGTCTAGCTGAACTGCACCCCTTGTTTTCTAGTCACATGAAATTCTAAGGGACCATTTTACATTAAACTGGTTTTTGTGATTTGATTTCCTCTTGGCAACATTAGACTACACAAGCAGCATGTCAACCTACCTGGGTTAACATCCCACCAATGAAGCAGACTTCTTTTGATTACTTATGCCTTTTTCTCCTTTCCTATCACAAATCTGTCTCCCTGGGGTCCCCTGCCATGGATGATTTGCACAAGTCCCCTAGCTTGGATTAACACAGGACATCATCGCACTACCAAATTAATCTGAAGAAACACTATCTAAGATGAATACTTTAGGATACATATTCACTAAAGGAACATTTCAATTTATTTAACATTTACATAGCATTTCAGGAATAAACACTTGGTTAATTATTTAAGTTTTACTACCTTTGTCATTAGCAGATGATTAAAGGAAAGATCAGAGGAGGATAACCTGCTTTCAACTAGAGTGGAGCAGTCCAAGTTTCCTCAGCCACTCTTACCATCTAATCACATAGTAAAATTTAGTAGGATTTTATCAAAAATTACTTGGAAGCACAACACAGTGCCTGAAAATCCTGCAGAAGAGAACTAGGAGTGTTTTAAGCATCTTTTATGTCTCCTTCTAGTCTCAGGCTTCTCCATTGTCTGGAAAGGGTCCTGGTGATTTCAGGCAAACCTTAGTTCTCCCTACTGCCTAAAAACTGTGCTTCCTTCCCAGGCTGTCCCCTGGAATCAGAGCACTTTGAGACAGGATTTCAAGCGTGTTTAGTACATTTCCTTTTTTCCTACCTACATCCTGTGCCAGTGATTGCTAGGGGAAACAGTGAAAGACAGATTTTCCCCTCCCATTTACAATGTTATACCAGAAGGCTTCTCCCAAATATGGTACAAGCCATTCTGGGCTATTTATAACGAGGAATGAAGTTTGCACCTCTAGATTCAAATGTAGAACAATTAAGCTAATAAAACAAGCTTCAAAAATATACTGTCCAAAAAAAAAAAAGAGTATTACTAATATTACCATGCCTGAGAATGTGCCCTCCAATAAACCAAACTTTTCTCTGGCCATTGAATTTTTCTGTGAACTTCAATTAACTAAGCCTTGCCTATGAGAAAGAAAAATATAATCCACGTGGGCACTTGGGTGAGGCTTATAAATTCAGAGACCTTGTGCTTTAAAAAGTACATTCTGAAGAAAAAGAAGATAAACCAATTTTTATAATATTTTGGCATAGAGTCTTCTGTAGGTAACAAACAGATCTAAAGACAGAGATGAAAGCATTCATGTCTGTAAAGCTGAATAAAAATCCACCTGTATCAAAGCATCAAGAAACAAGAGCTAAATTTCTAAAATAATTTGTAACAATGGAAGCATTCAAAAACTTCCAGAGCATGCTGCTGACACTGTACTCTCAAGATAGAGATTTTTGTCCTTGCTAGTCATCTTGTGAGGTTTGACAGCGCACTTCCTTTCTCTGGGCAGGCTCAAACATACCTTTTACCCATTCTGACTGCTGTGACAGTAATTAAGGATTTTATTTCTATCCAACAAGATGAGCTTTACGAGGTAAAACCCAGGCTAGGCCTTTAATCTGAGTTTATTCCGCTTTTCAATCAAATCACATGTCAGTGCAGGGGTTTTTTCCTACACATGTTGCACAGTGGTCAAGGGAATATTTGACTTCTACTGATGCCAACCTGCACTGGTCATTTAGACAATACCTGTAGTCTGGAGGTTGCCATAGATGGTGGCCAGGACAGACACTGACCCTCTGGGGACACTATTGATGAGTTTTCACTTCCCCAGTTTAGGAATTAATGCCAGCTTTCTCAGTCTACATGAATACTAATTAATCTCCAGTGATCAGGTCCTCCAATTCCAACTCAAAGCATTGTTTATGCTAAAGAATGGTCTGACTGTCAAGGCTGACCACAAATCTTTCATTCTAGGCTTAAGATTATGAAGTCAAGTGGAAGGAAAGAGCCTCAAGTACAAAGGCAGGAACTCGTACATGTGCAGCCTTAGGGAGTGGACACAATGGCTATATGTTATGCAAGTATTTCAGTCAAAGAGTGAGTGATGCTCTGCAGTTGGTAGTCAGATGCCTCACAGACTAGGGAATAGGGGAAATAGGAAAATAAACAGAAGCAGAAGCAAATTCTGCTTGTGAAATTAAACAGAAAGACAAACAGCTAGACTTCACCAATCTTCTTAAAATTCCAGAACATTTGACAGTAACCTTTGGCCTGGTGACTCTCGACCGTTTCCTTAAAGACATCCTCTAAGGAACAAGATGTGGTTTACTTGTTGTTTTTAAATTTAGTTTTAAGGTCCATCATATCCACAGCATCACTTGAATTCAAACACAATCACTAAAATACCTACTATAAATGTGATGGTAACACATATAAATGTGATGGTAATTAATTAGCATTAATTAGGAAGTAGTGGAAATGAGGTACAGTCTTGAAATGAATAAAATTTCCAGATACTGAATGAGATTGTCTGAATGATCAGAGTCCAGGAAACAAGGAAAAATCAACAATCTGGCTACATGTAAACAAAGAGAAGAATTAATTTTTTCACTGGAAGACACTCAGATGTTATTCCTAGGATGATGATGACTATGATGTTGATGAAAATTATTATTTTTGTTGTTTTTGTTTTCATTTGGTGACTGATACTTACCCATTGACAGATGAGTCCACTTCATGCATCAGGGGCACTGACAGGATTAGAGTGTTATCATGCAGACATTCAGCACGTTCTAGGTTTCCACTATGCCAGAAAAGAAAAATAAACAATCTGCAAATCAACAGCCTTTGCAATATATCACGGTTTCACAGTTACCATCTCTTTGCCTTCTACTCCGAGCCTCTCTATTTGAGTCATATCAGCTCCTTCAGAATGTTCACCCAACCTTGGATAGGGCACACACAAAAAAAGCATGAGTTCTGTGGCTGTGACATGAATAGGCTTATAACAAAAAAAAAAAGTATATTGGAACAAGATGTGAATTCAAATGTCTGTGGGAAACCACAGCAACTATCATACACAGTGGAAAGAAACAAGAACATTTAGACCTCCACACAAGAGCTCATTTTCTCCCAGTCTGACTGCACATCAGTTTGTGAGGGATATACACACCTCACAGACAGTCTCACTAAATGAAAGAATGTTTTCAATGTACCTTCACTGTACTATAGCACCAATTTGCTGCCACTGCAAGCAGTTTTTTGGGCAAGACCCTTGTAGTGAACTCGCCATAACTTTGCCGCAATTCCACTCTCTCTTTCCTCCTCTTCCTGTACTTAGCTGCCAAAATGAAAGCACTTCTACTCCTCAAAAGCAGTTGCCTCAGCCAGTCAAAACCAAAAAGAAGAAAGAGAAAAGTGAGCAATTATCTCTCACTTGAGTCAGTTTGTTTCAGTGTGAATACTTTATGTATGAAGTCTGTGAAAGGTTCCTGTAATGCATGTCTAGCACAAAAAACTGCAACTATTCTAATTCTGATGATGAGTCTACTTGTTGGGTGACAGCTCAGAACAACGATCTTGAAAGATATGTCACATGTATTTCCAATTTCTTCAGCAGTGACTCTGGAATCACTTTTGCCTTGCAGTTTATTGTATTTACTCACAAATCACACTGGCAAAACAAAATATACGATCATATTATTTGAGGAGAGTATCACAGAGACAACAGCAGGCAGTCCCAAGTGATACCATGCAGAGTATGAGTTGCCCAGATTATAAAAATAGAGTCTGATGGCTACATACATGCTCAGATACAGCTCAGCTTTCTGCAACTGACACATTGCATATGTCTATATGCAGTAAAGCTATGGCCCAGACAGAAAACCCAGACACTTTCACTCCTGGGAAAGAACCCCACTTAATAAAAGCTTTTCATCTGAATAGGCTCAAAGAAGAGTCCAAAATGGAGACATTTCTCATCCAACATAAATACCAATATATCAGGGTGGCAAACAGAATAAGCAAGTAGAATTCTATACAGGGTTCATGGATATGTTCTTATCTGTCTCAAATGGAGTAAAGGTACTGTGAAAAAAGAACACAACTCAGTGAATCTAGCTCTAGAAAAACAGTTCATACCTGGAAACAAAGAAAGTTTGTTATTTTTTTAAGAACAACCGAATAGTGTAAGAGCAATATAATGTAATGTTTACTTCTTTCTCCAATTGTTCCAGTATTGAACCAGTCTCTGTCACAGATTCTACTGCCAAATTTGCAGCTACACTGGAAGGCTCAAGTAGACACTTGAGGGGCAACACTTGCTGTCCCATGACAGCATGACATAGCTTCCCTGTCCAGCTATTTCTGCCTGACTAGCTCCAGTTATGTGTGGAAACAATGTCCTCGCCAATTGCAGTCTGACTGCAGCATGAGTACTGCCTCTCAATTTCCTTATCATTGACTTTACCTCAGGGTTCCCTGAAACTGTTGTGGGAGAAAGATTTTGTTACACTCATTTGACAGCGAGGGAATTGAGCAATTTGCCTAAAGTCACAGAGAAAATGAGGGTAATCAGCATTGAGATCTACACTACTCTCTTTGGAGGTTCAGCTAAATCCTTCAAAACACAACTATCCTCTCTTAACCTTCTACAATGAGAAACTTTCTCATAACACCTCTAAGCATTCACTCAATGTGTAACAATTACTGTTTATTTCCTTGCTCACCTAAAGGCACAGACTAACACTTCTCACTGGTAGGGTACAGAAATATAATAAGTGAGGTTACAGAGGGAAGTCCTGTGATATCCAAAGTTGGGCAAATTTAAAGCACTGTTGACCCATCCTTGCACCAGCTGGCATTCATCCAGCAGATACTGATGACTCTGACTGAGAAGCATCACAGGGTCATCTGAACACATGATGAACTTCTGATGGAGAATAAAACCTCACTAACAGGCAAGACATAGTGACATGTCTCACTTTGAGTGTCTCATACCAGTTCTACGTGCTGCAGGATCTTGTTCCCACCTACAGCTGTTACTGCAGGGGAGAACTATGCCTTATGAGAGCAATTACTCAGCAGCTGCTACATCTTATCTCTCATCTCTAGATTTTTGTAGAGGTGTCATCCCATTTGGGAGGAGAATTCAGGCTGAAGATCCTGATTTGGATACATAAGGATATGAAGTTGGCTCATTTACATAGAAAATGGGAGGAGGAACTAGTCAAACACCCAACACATCAAAGCAGCAGATCATGGCCAGTGTTAACGTAGCTGCACATTGGTTCCCTTACAGACATTGACAGTACTTGTGACTGAATCATCTGTGCTCTTCATGGTATGTCATCTTAGAAGGCACAGAGCATGTGTCACACCTTTTATCCTGCCTGAGACAAAATGCCTATACATGCATACTTGGCAACACCCTACCCCAATGCCTATTTCAAGTGCCCTTTGGGAAGTACCCTATCCAGATGTTTTCCACAGTCTGTCACAGCTCACTGAAGATCCAAAGGGAGGAAAAAATAAATATGTGACTTTAGAGCCCGACAGTGGGGTCCTTGCCCCATAAAAAGCATTTATCTTTTTTGATTTGCATCCCAGCATGTTTATTTCATTCAAATGCTGGAATGAATAGATTTATCTTGTATTGATCATCAACCACAGGTGAGCGGACCTTGATACATGGCCCAAAGTGATGAACACTGAAACACAAGACCCTTTCAACTGAGGGAATACAGAATGAGCCTTCAGATTTGCAACTGCCTGGCAAAGAAAATGTATGTATGTATGATCCTACCTCCTTTTTCAGGAAGCTTCAATACATAGTTCCTCTGCATCACCAAAATACATGCATTTAGCCCCAGTAATTTAACCTAATTTACTACACATACACATATCTACAGCTAATATCATGCAATTGCCAAGGACATGCAATGCACACTTCATGTAACACAGCATATCCATTTCATCCAGATGTCCCCTTACCTTTGGGCAGAGACAAGGAAGGTAAGTGTTTCTTCCTGCCCGGTCAAGTGGCTTGTGTCAAAGATCACACTGAACTCGTACTGCACAAAAAAAGAGCAGTATTTAGAGACACTGCATATTGTTTCAAATTGTATTTATTCTGAAACTTTATTTATATTTTACTGGACTAATTTTACAAGAGTAGCATATTTGGATACATGTAGGAGCGTTTCCTCTACTGCAAATCAGCTTTTAAGTCTTAGTAATTATGTTTCTCTTCAAATACTATAGAGTTTGGGGTTTCCTTCATTATGAGAAGGCCTTTACTAGAAGGCCTTTACTTTGCCATTCAAACATATTTCTTGAGGAGATCATCTACCTGGGAATGAGTCTTCCAGTAGAGGAGGATCACTACCTGAAACAATCTCTGCACTATTCTATATGATATTTGCCGATGAAGAGATCTTTTGGGGGAATAAAGGCAGGGTCATAGGCCTGTACTTGGAGGCCTATGTGGCACAAGCTAAAGCAGCGTTCTGGACACCCATCATAATGGGTGAAAACAGATGCTAATTTTGAAATAAGAATTTTACTTTGATGAATAACTTCTTCATGTGATTTTTCTGCCTAACTCCAAAATAGACTTTGGCCAAGTGAAAGAGTGTCCAAATTCATTGTAATTTCAGTGGCTTACATTATTACATTCTAGATAATATTTTGCCACTGCATGTACTTTTTTTCAATTCCGTTTAAAATATTTTTTACTTTTATTTTTTTAGGATGAAAGAGTCAATTATAAAAACAGAAAAAAAACAACCCAAAACCTTTTATGTTGGGTCAAAGAATATATCAATTCAAATGTAAGGGATTCGCTTTTGAAATTGAGACTTTATGAAAAATTTTGGATCCATTTTTTCAGGTCATCCTTAAGTTACTCGTCATTTTCTCACCTTTCTTGGTTGGTCATATATATAGATCATTTTAGTGGCAGAAAGAACCCAGCTGTATTTTTAAACATTATGGTAAAGTGTATCTTCTTTTATGGAACAAAACCCTCTTTAAAAAATCTACCAGAAGACCACAGGATGAAAAAGTCATTAGTGCATTTTCATTGTCATTTGTATAAGTCCAGCTGCACTTTAATGTGAAAGAAGACAAAAAAAACTCACATAGCAACATAAGTAAGATAGGGAGTCATTTTCTGCAGAGGAAATATGTAAGTTTTTCACAGCTGCAACTCTTGCACCATTTTTCAAAGCCATTTTATTGCAGTGCCCTGGGCACTGTCATTGGCTCTCTCTGGTGGGAAAGAGGATAGCTAGTCTCTGTAACTGTGAGAGACTTGGATATCTGGCTTAACAAGCTAGATAAAGTATCAATCACAGACATTTAACAGAACAGTTGGCTTTCCAGCCACTCCTTGGAGACAGAGGTAAATGAACCATTATTCTGCAAATTGCAACAGAAAAAAATCACAACATTACCGTAGATTTGGATCTCATGAAAGGAAATCCCACACTGCACTTGAGGAAATCTGCCTCCAGTAATTCACAAGCAATGCCCAGCTCCTCCTACAAGAAAATAAAAAAGATCATGATATTATAGATTTGGGGAGAAAAAGAAGATTGCTAATAAACAGCAATGTGATGAAGTACCATAGAAAATTAAATATTTCCCATCATAGCACTGTGTTAAACTTCCTTATTCCACATAAGTCAGACCAGCATTGGGAAGAAGACAGCCATCAGAACCTTGCTCTAAGAGACAGATCATGAGGAAATAATTATTATCATTACTAAACACACTGAAGTCAGGGGATTAGCACAAATTCTTGGATAACTCAGTTCTTCCCTCCATTTATTAAAATAAATCTTTCAAACTATCCAGAATATAGGTTTCCTAAGGTAGTTTTTCCAGGTTTCCAGGTCTCCAGGTTCACCTGTACCGTAAAGAGAGAACAGTGTTGGGAGCCAGTGACCAAACCATGCCATACACAGATGCAAAAGAGAAAGTTAATCTGATTCTGGTGACATTCAATGGTCTGATCTCTTGCTTCTGGTCCACAAAATGAGTCATGCTGATATGGATACTAACCTTTTATAGTGAGACAGTGGTGGCATAGATAAGGTAGAGGAATGAGCATCACCTCATGCTGAACATTGACTGTGGACAGTCAATAACTCAAATGCAAAAAGTTAGAGCAGCCCTATCCTGCTTGACTCATGACTCTACTACAGCAGAAAATCTGGTGAATGAAGAGTGTTTCATTTGTCCATAAAATAAGTGCCTAGGTCCAGATAAGCATGTTCTCATTGCAAGATTATCAGGGAAGAGTTTAATATTCTTCCACTGTGGGCAAGTTCATCTCACTAAACTTTAGGAGTGTGACTCAGCTCTGGAATATGATACACACTTTTAAGAGTCTACAAAGTAAGTGACTGCTATGTGATTTCCATGTCACTGCTCCCATGGCAGTAAAAAGGACGTAGAAAACAGTTCAGCAGACTACATGCAGGTTGATAGACTGGGTTGGATACCTCTCTAGGCCTTACTGTTGATTAGATCATCACCTGAACTATAGTGCTTATTGGTATGTGCTATAATACCAATGCCTAAATTTTAGATATCTCAATCTAGAAATAATTTTATTCCAGACACGCAGCTGAGAATCTCTTTGCTACAGAACATATGATTTATTTGACCTATTTTCAGTATTTACAGCACTTTGCAAAGCTCACGCTCATTTCCTGAGTTACTTCAAGTATGCACTTAAAAGTTACATTCTCAGCTGGAACAAACACGAGTGGAAGGAGCTTCCTGAGCCATGCACTTGGGTTATAAGCATCTCCAGGAAATGCCTCTCGGCCTTTCACATTCTGACCTGAGAACAGCATTAGTTGTTCTAATTAATTAATTAATTAATGCCCTACAGACATTTAGCCTCAAAAATCATCTTTCAAATCAGGGCACATTATTTCTGGAAAATGATAGATCAAATGCTATCTTTCTTACCTGACTCAGACAGTATTTCACTGGTTTCATGAGAAGCAAAAATAATGTAAGGAGAAAATCAGTGCACACCTGGAGATGCCTAATGGAGTGACATTACTGCAATACTACTAAAATGCCAGAGGAGTGGCCTAACCATTCAGTTTCTCTACGGATTTGCTTCCTTGCAATCTTTAGTAGGCTTCCATTTCTGGAAATACGAAAGATGGCACTGCTTAGCAAATCAAGTATCTAGCTTCAATAGTACAGAGCTACCAACCACATATGCGTTAGATTTTCTCCTCTAAACAAACATGAACTAGAAAAACAAGTGTTTCATGAGCAAAGCATCCCTTTCACTAGCCTTTTCCTCTCAGGAATCTGGAAGGTTCTCCAGTTTTATGAGTGATCAAGAGAACACAATGTCTGAGCAGCTGCATAACCAAATGAAAAATTTCACAGCTGTTTCCTCTGAAAACATTCTTGGTTCTGGGTCATTCAAATGTCCCTTGCTAACTGGGGCAAACTGTGAACTCTCTTCCATCAATGCCTAGCCTGTGTTCTTTCAAGAGCGGTTTCTAATTACACAGCTGTCCAGTGTGGTGACAGTGACCAGACAGACCCAAAAGACTGTCTCCTCTCCTCAAGGCCGTATCTTTCAGAGATGTCAAAGACCAGGATAACTGAGAGAACCCTCATATTGATAAGAGAAGAAGAGCACTCCTTCTTCATTTTGCCCATTGATGTCTTTGCAGACCAGACAGCTGGCAGACAGATGCCCATGGTTTTACTGCCTGTAAAAGGAAATTACAAGATAACGTTGAATTCACTGGTTTTGCTATTGATGCTTGGAAAAGTTCAATGGATGCAGGAGGATTGACTTAAATTACTTTCTGGCTTCATTAGTGTACTGTCCAGTTTTATGATTAATAACATTACTGAAGTTCAGAGTGGAGAGTATGAAAAAATTATTCCCTGAGAAGGTGGTTGATCACAGCAACAGGCTCTCCAGAAAAGTGGTCAGGGCACCAAATCTGTCAGAGCTCAGAAAGTATCTGGAGAGTGTTCTAGGTTATATGGTTTAATTAGGGAGTCCTATAAGGAGCAGGGAATTGGAGTTAGTGATCTTTATGGGTCCCTTCCAACTTGAGTGATTCCAGTAATGGTGCACAATAAAACTTTTCAATGCTAGGAAACAGCAAAAATAAGTTTGGCTGCATCCAAACCATAGTGGTTCAGCCTCTCACAAATTTATAAATTATAGGCTACCCAGAAAACTTTTCCCATAGACTCCTTGGCTTGCTCTGTGATTAAGATGGAGAAGCTCAGTTAATGAGTAAATATTTTGGTTTTCCTTCACTGCTCACTGTTTAGCTTCAGGCTTCAATTTCAGTGTGCTGTTCTGGAGGGAGAGAAAATTGTTTCTTTATGTGGTTTCCTACGGTGGTCAGCTCTCAAACTCAATTTTAACACTGTTCCAGGAGGCTGAAGGGTTGGTGCTGTCTTATCTTACAAATAGGGAACAGCAGTGCAACTCGGGGCTTAGAGAAATTTGAGATACCACTTCTTGCTGATGTTAGGTCATGCTTTTAGTGAGCAATGCTTCTCTATGACTATACAGACCATTTGAAAAACTCAGCTTACTGCATGAGCTTTATAGCAGTTCCTAGTTAGCATAGAAGTCATAGCCGAATGGGTTGGCTGCTTCCCTTCCAACAATATAGTGTGAAGCTTTAACAGGAAAACTTTCTTTCTGAAACATTTTAGAGTGTTACATACTCTTAGTCAACCAAATAAACAGTCAGATAATTAGTCAAATAACTGTATTATTACTTCATCGCAAATGTTGACCTGGTTATGAGAAATATGAAGCTCAGGCTGGCTCACAGTCTGTTTCTCAAAGTTCTGATCACAGAAAAAAAGGTTGCTCATCATTACAACATGAGCAATGAAACAGTCAAGTTGAAGATGTTGAAACTTCCTCAGCCTCATCTTGATTTACCATTTTGAAATCAGACCCAGTATGGGCTTCTTCCCAAGTGAGTCTTGTATAGCTTGTATGGGATGACTTACTGACTAGCCAGTACAACCTGACCATTCTCCCCCTCATTTATGTCCAACCAAAATCCTCTAATCTTCCTGAGGCTGATTTGGCAGTTCATTTAATCATATTTAGTTTTTATTTTTCCCACCCTTAGCATCATTCATTTCTTTCCTGAAGGTAGAACAACTCCTCTGAACTGATGTTGGCCTTGGCTTCAATCCAGAGTCATCAGTCCACTCCTTCAACTTTCTCCCCACTCATCTCCACCCATGAGTGGTTGCAAGCTCCTTGCCTAAAACATCTCCTTAAGTAATCTTCCCCAGCCCATTAACTGCCCTTCAACACTGGTATTCCAATACCAGGCTTTTATCTATCTGACAACTCTTCTACCATATTATGACTACCAGCAAAAGCAAGCATTCAGAAAAGTACAGGACATTTGTGTTATTTTGCATTAACCAGTGTTCTCACAGAGAAGGTGTGAATTCAACTATTCTAACACTCATTTATGACCTGCTAGCTTTTTGCTTTTCTAAGCACACAACTTACAAGTAGATGCTGCATCTGCAGTGTCAACAAGGAGATGCAACAGAGCAATACTACACATGAGAAAAGGATATGCCAGATGTGGCTTTCAATAGAAAGTTATATTAATTTCTGAACTTAAGGTAATTTTTGTATTGTGAGGAATACTGCTGACTATCTGTGCCAGAGTTCACATCATACTTTTAAAAACTCTTCTGATTACTTGTTATTTTTTAAGGAACTTTTGATTAAAACCAATGAAAGGCATTAAAACTTCACTGAGGAATTATTAAAATAATCTGTATATTTTTAAAAGGGAAAAAAACTCAAGTTGCTAGAAAATACATTTGCCAGCAGTTTATATTTCTCTTTCCTTAGCTATACTCAAATTAAAGGTCTTTTTTTTTATTGTTGTTCAAACTGAAAAAAATCCTCGCGAATCTTGGCTCCTAGTGCATATATTCTGGAACTGATGAGAAAATGTCCTGGAAGTCTTGATAATATGTTGGCAGAACAGTCCTGTTTTGAAGATGTTGAAAATTTACTTAACTTGTTAGGATCTTTTCTTGTGCTGCTGCTTGTTTTCCAAAGGATACAAAAGCAGAATGACAGAGTGAGTTCCGAAGAACCCTGTATCTGTTGTCAGAGCACACACTCTTGTTCTGTGATGCCTGCCTGTGAACCGGTGCACTTAACACCACAGAGGATTGTGAACAGTATCTTCATCCAAGAAGTCTTAAAATAATTATCCTAAGAATATATCACAAGGGAGGGCTACTTACACTGTCCATCTCATGCTATGCTGAGTCTCCAAAGCTAGGTACTATGCATCTACCTACTATAGCTTCTCTGGCATATAGACTTTATCCCCACTAGCTACTTGGAAGTTCTCTGACTTGCACCAAAGGTGGAGGCTTGCACTGGGAAAAATTGCTAAATTTGTACAGTTTTTTATTCTCATCATGGACCCTGACTAAAAGGCATACTTATTCCTCAGTAATTTCAATGTGAACTTTTTATGAGAAGGGATGATGCTTTCCCAAATGAGAGTTTAGATGAACATCTGGATATTTTTTTTTCCACACAATAGGACAATTATATAGGCTTGACCTGCATTTTAAGAACTTCTTACTTTTGGGAGATATCACAAAACATATGTCTGTTCACAGCTGGTAATCTGCTTCCTATACACATGGTTTGCGAAGCTGGGTAAAACAAACATGTCAGGAACCTAAAATAAAGATTCTCTTTGATGATGTTTGAAATGGCTCCTTCAAATCACTCTTCATGATCTTGGTCTAAGCCCTCCAGCTGTGCTATCAACAACTCATGGGTTTCTCTAGGATTTGGAAAGCAAAATTTTTATTTTGCTCCTACTTATCTCTCCCTGCCTTGCAGTTCACTAAATGCCTTCATGGAGGCTTCAAGGATATAAAGATGTACCAATTAATTTAACAGCTACTCCTGTTAGCTACTCCTGAACATACAAATGAACTTTCCACAGCAACTGAGGTACAAAATGATGTGGGTCACAGTTATCCACATATGCAGTGCAATTAGGTATGCCTCAGCTCATAAAAGGCTAGGGATTTTTTTTCAAATAAAAAATCTGACTTTGACTGAGTTTCGTTATGACTGACAGCTAGTACAGCTCAGCATAATTTAATCTTGGAGGCCCCCTCATGTGCATACAGCTTAGTTGTTCTAACACAAAATTCCACAGATACCACACTTTCCTCTAAAATAGTGCTTCCTAAGATATTTTAAAACTGCAAGAACACAAAGAGGATTACTGGTATGACTGGAAACTGACTGGTTGTCGTGTCTTAACATAGCTTGGCTTTTGGTTAAAGATAAAATCCATTAGTCACAGAAGTTATTCTCAGTGAGGACTGCTAACAGCTTCCTCCAGACCTAACAAAACCAATCAGCTGGCTTGGTTTGAATACCGACACATTGTTAAACCACTAAGAAAGCTGGACACACCCCTGTGAGATCACATGTGAAAAAGAACAAAGCCCAGGAAGCTCTCTCTTTCTTCCAGACTTTGAACAGGTAACTGGGCGCTGGCCGGGCCCTGCTCTGCTGCAGTGCTGGCTGGGCTGGGCTCTTTTCACTGTTCGGATGAGATTCTAACACCACTGAGTTCCAACAGCGGCTGGCAGGCCAGGCTGGCTCCACTCAGCTTCGGGTGGAGCTGAGCTGGGCTCCACTTTGGCCACAAGCTACCAAGCCATTCTGCTGGCACCGTGGAAAGATCATGCAGCTGAGAACAGAGACAGCTCTGTGGCCACATGGAGAGCAGCCCGTGGCTGGAGTTGAGCACAGCAGGGCCAGAGGACAGCCATGTGGCCAGGACAGCCATCACCAGCAGGGCCAGAGGACAGCCATGTGGCCAGGACAGCCATCACCAGCAGGGCNGACAGCCATGTGGCCAGGACAGCCATCACCAGCAGGGCCAGAGGACAGCCATGTGGCCAGGACAGCCATCACCAGCAGGGCCAGAGGACAGCCATATGGCCAGGGTAGTGGCTGCCATTCTGGCCTGGCCCTCTGAGATCCTGGCACAGCCCCCCCAGCGCAGCCCAAAATACTTCACCTCGACAGCTCTGGCCACCACCTGGCAGAGATCACATGGCCCGGGCAAGATATTAACTCTTAGTGCACATATGAAACTTGCAGACATCAATCCTCTCTCGAGTAAGAGAAAAGGAAAGAGTAAACACATGTAGAGAAACAACATGGGGACATCAAGGTCAGCAGATAAGGAGTTGAATCCCAGATGGGAAGAGAATGAGGAGATGCCGTAGTCTTGGGCTGAAATTCTCTTGTATCACTATGGTGAAGATATGATTGATACATCAGACTTTTTTCCCTGTAACTCATGGAATGCACTGGGGGGATGTAGCATTGTAACCACAGCCATGGACAGAGGCGCCAGTGCTGAAGCGAGCAGATACTGAAGTAACTGTGATCCAATAAGAAGTTTGAGCTGAGAAATGAGAGAGATGAGAAACCTTGCCCCAGGAACAGAAGAAGAAAATCTCTGTTTCCCAGAGATGTATGAAGAGAACTTTTGGGTTTTTATGCTGGAACAGCTCATCCTTAAAATAGTACCCCATAAGTTGACACAGCCCATGGAAACAGCTCTGGGAAAGCTGCAAGGCATGAGAGGGACTTTCACACTGCAGATTTTCCTTTCCGGGGGAGCTGATTACATTGAAGCCACAAGAGAACTGTTTCATGTGAAGTCTCCATAGCATGGCAAGAGAGACTCCTCTCCCTAAATGAAGACAGACTATTCTAGAGGTGGTAAACTGACTGTAAGTCCCAGGTTTTGTCTCTGTACATTGTCAGTGGGAAAGAAAAGAGGAAGTGAAGGGAGGAGAAGTGTTCTGAAGGTTTATTCTGATTTCTTGTTATTTTTTTCCTTAATTATGTTAATAAAAAAAATTGATTTAAAATTTTGAGCCTGCTTTGCTCTTCTTTTAATCATTATCTCACAGCAGAAAATGAGTAAATAATTCTAGTGGGTGCACTGGTATTTTGGTAGTATTAGGTCCACTACATTTATTGGTGCACTGGCCAGGAAACTCAGATTGGTGAACCAAAACCACTACACTGGCACTGTGAGATGATTCAAGATCATCTGAAATTACTTAAATGGTGTGTCTCATCTACCTCAGATACTTCTTAAAAGTTGCTCTGATTATTATCCTCAAAAGCCCTTTAAGCCTCTCTTCAGATAACTAGCAGTCTGATGCCTGCTTTGTGTCTTTGTCAGCAGCACTCTAGCACTTCCTCTGTGTTTCTGGGCTGGACCTTGCCAGGCACAGACATCCCCCAACTCAATTAGTCCACAGCCACTGCCAAAGGCATCAGGAATTCACTTTTGCTTGGAAATAACAGTATCTCACAAACTGAGCCTGCAGTTTTGGGGTTGGTTTTTTTTCTTTTGCCCATATGTTTCAGGTTTTCCAAATGCACAAAGCCTTCAAGCAACTACTGCCATCAATACCCAACTCTTCGAGTACTGCACAACTCAGGGATTGGACGGGGGGAAGCACAGGAAAAGTTGTGCACATTGTTGAGATGCACTGCTTCTGTGAGGCCAGCTTCCTAGGCAATGGAGATTAACACTCAGTGGTGGCACCAGGCCACCTGGGAAGGCCACAGTGCCTCTCAAGATCTGTGAGTATACACTGCAAGCTGGGGAAAAAATCATCCTGTTACTGATAGTAACTCTGAAGTTCCAGTAGTTAGCACAAGTGGCTGTAGCTTAAAAAGCAATCATGGGTCCAGGAAATATTTTCATGTGCATTTCAAGGAGTTTCTCCTCTCAAAGTGAAAATCCCACAAGTATTGTTTCACTTTATGGAAGTATAGTTTACTTGGCAACTTCAAGGAAGTACCTTGTGGTCAGAACACTCCTGTGTATAGTTCTCCACTTGCCAAAGCAAAGTGGGTGACGGAATCACTCAAAAGGAGGAAAAAATATGTTCATGATGGGAAGAAATTAAGATGGCTTTACTCTTTAAACATAAAAGCTCTGGATCTCAAGCTTCAAACATTTATTCTCTTGTAAGTAATTTCCAAACACAGGTGGAATGCAAGTAACAATGTGAATAACATGAAGGCCAAGTCAATGATAAACGACCATCAACAGCAACTATAATGTGAAAATTTCTGTTAATCATTACCTGTTAGAAAATATATTACAGAGTGGGAGTTATAGAATAAATATAGACTTGCTCATCTAGACCTTGTCATGAAACTAGCATTTATCTCACTTCTTGAATATAATGATTAAAGAATATTGGATATCAAATCAAATTATAAAATGAAATAAAAGGATATTATGTGTGTCACTAAAGGACACAGAATGATTCACATGGACACATTTAAGTGGTATGGCAGGAAAAGAAGTAACTTTATTTTCTGACTCCAGTATTTATAGATTCATGACAATAACCAGGGATTGGATAATTAAGTTACCACCTTCCCAATCACACTGGTCATGTGAAATGTCCATCAAAGGATGTTTCTTAGAAGGAATGTGTAAACACTTATGTTTATAGTTGCTTTCCTGGGAAAGTAACTAAAACTATGAAAACAAGATCAGAAGGCTTAGTTTTCAGGGTGACATTATGTGTGTATTGTAAAGGTCTGTTTTAAAGATGTCACAGGGACCAAAAGTTTTCCTTTATTTTCAACACATAGATATTCCCCTAGCAAACCACATCAAGAAATATGAATGTCACACATTATAAATTTTGTGAACTGCTGTTTTACCAATTGATCCTTGCCATCCCAATGCTTAATGATCAAGCAAAATTACATATCTGAGTACGCTGACATTCACACAGCTAAATCTGCATATGAAGATGTGGGGCAGTGGGGCATCTGGACCTGTATTCTAATAATAAATCAATCCTTTGATTCATTACCAGAAAATAAACTTGAAAGGGGAGTGGAGAACCTCAACAGTTGTTTCATAGAAAGAACTACAGGGAAAAACAGTTTCCTTTGGCATTAGGGAGAAATTTCCTGTCCTATTCCATTATCTCACTAGTAACTGCTGTAGGCACATCTCACCTTGAAACCAAGCAAGCCTGGCTTCAAACATCTTGGATTTGCTCCTTATTTTGAGAAAATGTAATTAAAGACTCTTACCTCTTCCTTCTCATCCTGGGATGGAACCTATTTTACAGATATCTTACTCATCCCAGCCAACACAGCAGATATTTGAGCAAACAGGGAAAGACAAAAACTTTTCTATTTACTAGATATTTACAACTCTCTCCCATAAACTTTTATCTTAACTGGTGAAGAGCTGTTACAGCAAATTTTAAAGCACAGCACCTCAGAAGCTGAAGAGGCAGCATAATTCCCCAATTGAGAAGTTCCACCTCCTTTGTTGCCACAATCTGATTTTAACAGACTAGTTAGACTTACATTGACATTCACTGTACTACGCTAGCTATTTCTTTTCCCTGCTTGCTGAGAATTGCTGAACTTAATTTTTTCAAGAAAACAATGCAGGAAACATCACCAAGATACATTACCCTCATAGAGCTCTTAGGTCAGCTGACCCTCATTCACTGTGAAGATGGCCACATTCCAACTATGCTGTTTGGCCAGGCTTGACACTATGACACCCCATATGTGTAAAGCTGCACACTTCTCCAGTACAGAAAGTACTTAGAATCATAGAATCATAGAACCATTAAGGTTAGAAAAGACCTCTGATATCATCAAGTCCTTTGACCTTTGGCCAAAACCACCTGGCTGGTGGCACTAAGTGCCACATCCAGTTGTTTCTTGAACATCTTCAGGGGTGGTCATTCCACCACCTCCCTAGGCAGTCAATTTTAGTATTTAACAACTGTGAAGACATTCTTTCTGATGTCCAACCTGAACCTTCTCTGGCACAGCTTGAAGTCATTTTCCTCCTGTCCTGTTGCTGGTTTCCTGGGAGAAGAGGCCAGCCCCCACTTCCTTCCAGGCAGTTGTAGAGAGTGATAGGCTCACCCTGAGACTCCTTTTCTCCAGACCAAACAACTGCAGCTCCCTCAGCCACCTCTCGTAAGATATGTGCTCCAGACCCTTCAAACAGCTTTGTTACCCTTCTCCAAACATGCTCTTTCTTGTAATGAGGGGCCCAGAAATGGACACACAATTTGAGATGTGGCCTCAGCAGTGCTGAGTACCGGGGGACAATCATTTTCCTGGTCCTGCTGGCCACATTATTCCCTATATAGCTCAGGATGCCATTGGCTTTCTTGTGCCACCTGAGCACACACTGGCCCATGTTCAGCTGCTGTCAAACCAGCATCCACAGCTCATTTTCCTCTGGGCAGTTTTCCAGCCACTCTTCCCCCAACCTGTAGTGATGCAAGGAGCTGTTGTGACCCAAGTGCAGGACTTGGATCTTGGCCTTGTTGAACCTCATACCACTGCTCTCAGCCCATCAATCCAGCCTGTCCAGAACCCTGTGCAAAGCCTTACTCTAGCAGATCAACACTCTCTCCTAATTTGGTGTCATCCACAAACTTACTGAGGGTGCACTCGATCCCCTCATCCAGATCATAATACTGAACAGGATTGGTCCCAATCCGGAGATCTGGGGAACACCACTAGTGACTGGCCACCAACTAGATGTGCCACTATTCACCACCAAAAAAATGGATACTTAGGTACAGAATGGGAAAAATCCATGATACACATATACCAAAGTATGACAAAAAGGTGCTTCTTAGTAATGTACTATCAGTTTGCCAATCAAGACAAAATCTTTGCTCATAAAAATTTGAAGGCATGGCATTTAAAAACATTGCACTGGATAGCAAATACACCAATATAGTACCAATCATAAGGCAACTTCTATGTACTAAACTATGTCCTCTAAGTTCCACATATAAAAACACAGTAAAATGAAAACTAAGGGAAAATTCAGTTTCCGACTCCACAGTGATATATTTAAAAAGCAATCATAAGAACCATTACACAAAGTATCTCTCTGACCCACATTCAGTTAAATTCAGAAATAAGTTAGATTGTGTTATTCACACAAAAAGGCTTTTCTCTATAAACCTGCAGGAAATTTGTTTGATTAAATGTCTGTCCAGACATAATCCAATTATCTAGAAAAGAAAACTCAGTCTTAAGACTCAGTAATAAGAATGTGCAAAATTATACACTTCCTATATTCTTTATACCTTGACATGTAAATCTAAAATACATATGCTGTTGCAATCTGTCAGTGTATTGCATTTGATTACACCTTTATTTAAAAGAAAATGTGGATGTACATGTAATTTTTAAATCTTTATTATTTCCCCATTATCTGTGCACAGGATTGATATCCTATCAATGATAAGCTTAATAGCAATAGTGCATTTTTATGTGTATGAGTCCATGCCCTCCAAAAGCCCAGGGAAAAATCAGAGACAAGGAAATCACTGGGAGAAGAAAGGGCTCTGGGGTAAGCTTTCCTTCATCTCACTTCAAATGTAGATATATGTATACATGTGCTCTCACACCTATGTATTTCACATTATTAAATTGTGGCTGCATGCACTATTAACACAGATATTTTTTTATTATTACAGAGAAATATTCTGGTGGTTTGATCCTGGATAGATGCCAGTTGCCCACCAAAGACACTATATCACTACCCTCCTCAACTGGCCAAGGCAAAGAAAATACAACATAAGGTTCGTGTGTTGAATAAGGATTGAAAGAGATCACTCATCAATAACCATCACCAGAAAAACAGACACAGTTGTGGGGAAATGAATTGAATTTATTACAAATCAAAATCAGAGCAGGATAATGAGAAGTAAAACAAATCTTAAAAAAACCTTCTTTCTACTCCTCCCTCCTTGTTGGGCTCTACCTCCTGCTCTCCGAGCAGCACAGGGAGATGGGAAATAGGAGTTATGGTCAGCTCATCACATGCTGTTTCTGCTGTTGTGTCCTGCTCAGAGAGAGGAGTCCTTCCCCTGCTACAGCTTAGGGTCCCTCCTACAGGAGACCATTCTCCATGAACTTCTCCAACATGAGTCCTTCTCATGGACTACAGTTCTTCACTAACTGTTCCAGCATGGGTCCCTTCCACTGTGTGCAGTCCTTCAAACCATCTGCTACAATTGTGGGTCCCCGACAGGGTTACAAGTCCTGCTCTAGTGTTTTTCCATGGGTCTGCAGATCCCTGGCAGGAGACTGCCCCAGCATGGGCTTCCTATGAGGTTGCAGCCTTTTGGGCATCTACCTGCTCCAGAGTGGGTCTCCTCCATGGGCTGCAGGGGCACAAGCTGCTTCACCATGGTCTGCACCACGGGCTGCAGAGGAATCTCAGCTCTGGCATCTGGAGCACTTCTTGCCCCTCCTTCTTCACTCATCTTGGTGTCTGCAGAGTTGTTCCTCTCACATGTTCTCACTCTTCTCTGACCACAATTACTCCTGCATAATAACTTTTTTCCTGATTAAATGTGCTCTCACACAGGTGTTACCACCATCTCTGATTGCCTCAGCCTTGACCAGCAGTAGGTCTGTCATTGAGTCCACTGACACTGGACATGGGGGAAGCTTCCAGCAGCTTCTCTGAGAAGCTACTCCTATAGGCCTCCCTGCTACCATGCAAATCCAGTAGTTATACACATTTTTATTTGATATCAAAAACCTGTCTTTAAAACATGCCACTCCAAAAATTAAAAGCAGGAAACAAAAGGCAGAAATCTAACAAATTAGCCAATATTCATTTTCTAGTGGAACTTCTATAAACATGGATAATATATGCCCAGAAATACTTTAAGACAACCTTCTGTGAATAAGGTTTCAATTATAATGAATATTGGTGTATTCAACTGCAACACAGCTATTCAGTCTTCATGTTACAATGAAACGCTTGAATTCATAATGGGTTCAGAAAATAAATTCAAGTATCATCAACTACACAAAGTTTGAAAAAGTAAACTAAAACCCTCACAAATAATTTAACACTCCCCCCTCCAAACTCACAATTAAAACCAAATACCTAATGAGGAAATACAATCAATAAAATCAAGCTTTATCCTACCCTTCTGTCCTTTAAATTCTTCATTTTGACTATAAAGAATAACATTAAAGTAATAACAATGATAATGAGCTTGGAAATGGACATTTTCCTGGAATTTATAAATCTTAGCTCAGTATAAAATCCCCCAACAACCAAAGCCAAATCTGAAACCTCAGGAAATGCCTCCTTGAAATACACATAGGTTTGGGGATTTTGGTCTTTTTCTTTCAGAAATTCAAACACAGTATGCATTAAGATGTCTTCCCCAAAAACCCTTTTAACATCATGAATACCTTGAAACCTAGAGACAATGCTGAAATGCAATGATATAACCCATTATCCCACTTGGATATTGAAATAGGCTTATTTGAAATATATTTTCCTTTCTTTAAAATAAAAGCTTAGCAAATCACTTGTAAGGCTTTAAGATGTACCACACTACTTTATAAAGCAGTTTTTTTAGTGCACTCTTCCTTTTCCCTTTCTAAGTGGAATTCACTGTGTCTGCAGATTGTTATGGCCAAAAGTCAAGTGCAGGTTTTCTGGCCTCTTCCCAAAGTTAGGCTGCAAAAGCACTGCCATCTGGGAATGTGCCTGGCTTGGTATCCCCTGCAGCCTGCCTGGGTGGGGGGTCCACAGTGAAGAGGCAGTCCCCTGCTCACCCCCAGAGCCTGCAACGAAGCCAGCTGAAATACTTCTCACTCTTCCTCCCTGCTGTGCTCAATGCCTCTGGTTTTGATGAAATGCCACAGGAAGCTCCCTCTCCAAAAAAAAACAAACCAAAAACCACAAACTGAAACTAGATTTGTGGCCTCCTTCAGAGGGGGTTTAACATGCCTGCTTCTGCTAACAGGAACACAGACTGATATAAAACCCATGGACAGAAAAGTTTGTGATTTCTAAAGCAGCACTGGCCCCTCCTTTGATTTTCAGCTAAAAACTTTTCACAACCTTACCCATGTTTTTGACTGTGCAGATGTTTTGGTTTTTTTTTAGTCTTTCTACAGCAGAACTGTTGTTGACTTCAGAGAGACTATACCTGAAGTATGCCACATGATCACATCTAATGAGATTAAAGAGGGTTTTATCATTTCAACCTCACAGGAGAAAACTAAACAACTAGGTGAAAGAGAACAATTGGAACTACTTCCAGCTGCAGAAGACCACGACCACAACATTCTAAAGGACTGAGCAATGCAAATATGTATAAATATATACACGTGCATATTATCCATAAAATATACATGTTTATATAAAGTATAAAGACAGAAATATTTATTTACAATTCTATTGGATTTTACATTAGGGGTGTCATTTATCTTCTAACAGCATCAGAGATGCCTGTTAGAAAAGTGACCAAGAGAAGCTCCTGCAAAAACAGAACTGACCTTTCATACCAGAAACTGAATAAACTTAAGGCTTCAAATAACAACAAAAATAACCCCCAGTTTCTTGCTGTAATGAAAGCCACTAAAAGCTGTGCAAATTAATTCTGATTTAGGTCTTTTGCAGAGGATGTCAAAGTTCAGACAATTTTAAGCCTCATCCTAAGAACATAGGAGATGAACATGACGAGATTTTTCACCTCAAACATTGGCAAATCTTTGTCCACTGAGTTTAAGAGCAAAACATGATAATGAAGTGAGACATTGAAACACAGGAAAGTCACTGGTAATCTTTGGGATCTATAGGGACAGCAAAACCTTTAAATAAGCATGTCCAAGATAAGTATATTGAGTTCAATATATACTGTGTTCTATCCTCTGTAAAGGGTTTTTACCTTTCTCCTAGTAATGCAGTTTATCAAAATAATAGTTTATATAGTGGTGGCTAGATCTCAGCAACAGAGGCAGCTAAATTTCTTTGCCAAAGCCCTCTCTCATGACCTGGCACTGCTGGCTCCCAGTTCTGTGCAGCTCCTGAAAATGTGCAGGAAGAAGCAGCTTGGCTGCTGAGCTATGGGTCACTCAGAGACTGAAACAGGATGAACAGCTACTGCCTGTGGCTCATGAAGCCCTTCTCCACCTCCTTGAGGAAGTCTCTTAAGTTAAGTGCTTTGGATCTCCTTTTCTATACCTCACCTGGATGGAAACCAGGACCTCTGCTGATGCCCAGACATGGAAAAATGCCACACTGCGTGGTACACCTGCTCAGTATGATGATCTACAGCAGCAGGTAGGTCAGGATTCACTGTAAATGGTCTTTGCTACAGCACAGGCTGCCTTCTAAACCCCTGCAAAAAGTACGTCTCACACAACTGTATTCATCCACACAGCTGTTCTTCCTTTAGAAAATCATTCCCCTGGCAGACCTGTGAGAAGGGCAGAACTAGGCAATCACATAAAACCTCTCTTAATAATTTGAGCCACACAAACAAATTAAAAATCATTATGAGCTACTTCCAGGACAAACACTTTCCACACTGTGTAACCCAAAGAACAGTCCCACATGATCAGCATAAAACTTCTCAACGTATATAACAATCAAACTCACAAAGGTTCTTCCAACACTGCGTAGAACAAGATTGAATGCCCTACAAAATCACAGCTTCTAAACCACTTCCAATCAGGACTATCCCAAAAGACGTCAGGGTTTTTCATTCTATTCATTCAGTTAATTTTTTGGGAAAAAAAGTTTTTGAAGTAATAAAAAATGATTTGTATATCTATATATCTATATATACAAAACCAATATAAGCCCCAAATATCAATATCTGTAAGATCTACATAAAAAATCATAGTACAGGAGAAAAATTTACAAGGCTCAAATTGCTACTGACTACACAAATGAACCAAATCGACAATGCTCATTCCCTGATGATAAGAATGATACATGAATCCCAAGTGGAAAGTTTGGATCAACCATCTAGCCTTCAATTCCTGCCTGCTGTGAGTAGGGGTATGTTACAAAACACTTAGAGCCCCTGACCTGAAAAAGCACTGTTCCTTACTTATCCCATGGGAAGCAGAAAAGTTGTGGGTTTTACTGAGCATTGACAGAAAAAGAAAATTAAAATAAACAATGATAGCTTGAGCTGCACAAGTTTTTTTCTTCCCAGTTAAGAAAGTGGACAATTTTGCCCCAGGGACACAAAACATTTTGGTGCACTCTGGAGCAAAAGTTGACCATTAGATTTGCAAAAAGAGAGCCAACACATGGCATGGCTACTGTCACACTACTCATATTCCCAAGCCCTGGCAATAAAAGTTTTTGCTTTCCTGGCAACGGGTTCAAATCTCTTAATGCAAATGATATATAGCTTGGGCAATCTTCCAGATGCACTCGTGCAAGGGGTCAGAGCTTCTGCACTACTTGGCAACACTGTCCTCTGACTCTCCATCAGAGTGGTTTACAAGAGCTAGTCAAACACACTACATGCAAAATCAGCTGGATTAAATGAAAACACTAATTTAAAAGATTTCTGCTAGCAAGATTTGAAAGGTTTCTGCTAACAAGCTGGATGTGAATTGAGACTGACCATGTTAACTCGTCTGCCAAAGGACACTGATGCCAAACTGATTTTTGCTTTTATATATTATTCACATACACTTGTAGCTCTGTAGCCTATTATTGTGTAACAAAATAGATACATAGCTAGTATTTTACCTGCTTTGTTAGACAGAAAGACAAAACATATTCCTAGGTCCCAATGCTAATTTTGCTTCTCCTGAGAACCAAGGTTGACTGCCACTCTCCCATAAACAACTAACGAGGAAGGAGGGCTTTAAAAGAGGGTTGAACCAAAAAGGGTTAACTTAAATTAAAATTAAAAGGTTCAATTACCTCATCACTTGTGTCTCTAACTGGGAATTTTTGTCAATTATGCTAATTTGCTAAGCTTATAAAACTGTACTCACTTTATGTCATGGGTGTATCTTCATCACATTTTGGCATCTTGGGCACCTGAAGGGATCCTTTATAATAAAGTTAGCTGCATTTTATGACCTAATCATGATTTTAGGACTCAGAAAAAGGCATCAACCCAAAGGAGTAGCAACTGATAGAAAAATAGAAATAATGAATACCCAGGACCTAAATTTTCTGCCAGTGGCCCAAAATGGAGTATGTGTCTTTGTACTTTGTGTCCCATTCTCTCTCTGCCAGACTTAGGACTCTGGGACAGTTTGATCAGTGTGGGAATCTGGTGCAAGAGAACTCCAATTTGGAAAAAGTTAAACTCTGCCTTCATCTCAGCCCTCTTGGGCAATCCTAGTCAAAAGATGCCAGCAAGATCTCTGGGAGTGAGGATGAAGAATGAGTTCATATCCAAATTGCATGACCTCCCTGGTAAAACAGAGAGTATTGCATTACTCATCAGAAGTAACACCCTAGAGCCCATAAGCAGCATGACTATGGTTATCAGCAAAATTCATACTCCACACCAGTGTTTCCCCAGGTACACACTCTCAAAGGAATCATGGGCAACTATTGCATCCAAAGAAACTATAACCTCACTGTTAACCCTGCCCTGGTCTGGCCCTGCTAACTTCACTCACCCATTGCTTGGCAAAAGCTGTTATGAGAAGCAGTAGGAATGTTACACACAGCTGGCTTTGGATACTGGAAACCTGTCTGAAATGTAGGAACAATCTACATCAGGGAATGATGTTCAGCAATGGAATCTCCTGACCTACTCTCTCCAAAACCAGTGCTGGGTTAGCTGAGAGATTCCTATCAGCCCTTGCAGAACAGGGAGAGATTAATGCTGTACATTATCGCTCTTTTACTGTTATTATGGTAAATATGCTGGGTTTATACTATTCCTATAAAATCCCTTGCCATAGCTGAGCTCATTTAATAGCAACATGGCTCTGCCCTACAAATTTACTGCCGCTGCCAGAAAGTTTACAATTCTATTTCTGCAACTGTACTGAAAATATCCCTCTGCACTTAGCAAAGTGCCTGTTGCTGACAGGCATCTTCAGCAAAACAACACAAACCAGGAGTAATTCCAGTAGAAGCAAAATGGTGTAGAAATTAGTGGCAACAGCTTTTTATTCTTTTTCTGGATTCAGCACACTGCAACACTCTGCATTCTTTGATAGGAAAGTTTTACCAGCTCTGTTAAGAGGATTTTTCAGACTCTGAAATAGAATGCTGAACTAAAATTAAGGAATGACAAATTTTCAGATTAAAAAAATATTTTAAAATCTACCCTACACAGAAGTGGGGACCAAGATTTCTTTGCCAACACAGTAAAGAAAAAACCTAAGTGCACAGATGAAGTGTCTTTCTTCCCCTCTTTTTTTTTTTTTTTTGAAAAAAGAATGTGTATTTCAAAAGTAACACTTTTCTCAGTGGATACATTTTGAAATTCACTGCAGTGCAGTACTCCATGTACCTGTAAAACAACCCTGTCTCATAGAGTGACATCTTGAAATGTTGCATAGGAACTGTAAGACTGTATCCATAGGACCATAGAGGAATGAGAAGTCAGCCCATGCCAGAGAAGAATTGTCTGTCAAGAGCAATGTAAAGAAAAGGATGGGTTTCATCTATGAAATGGAGAGGAAATGGCTGCAGCATAAAAAGAAAATCAGACAGTGGAATAGGTGAAGTCTCCTAAATATCAATCAGCAAATGCTTTTTCAACTTGCAAAGCCTGGAATATCCAGTTTGAAGGAACCTCAATGACCAAGTGAAATTGTTCCAGTGGATGACTGATCAAGGTGGTGTCTCTATTTACAAAGTCTCATGAAATCTCAATCTTCAGGAAGGAAAGAAGGGCTAGCTCAGATTCTTCAGGGAACATTACCATCATCATCCCCAAACTCAGCCACTCCATTGCTTTTCAAACACAAGATGTGGCATTTTATCTCAGGAACTCAGTTGAAAAAAAGCAGCATTTCTCTGTCGGGTCTCATTGTAACCAATCCACAGAAAGAAACAAAACTGCACTGGATTCATATTCCACAAATGTCCCCAGTGAATCATAGGAAAAACACACAGGTAACTTTCAGCCTCCTGAACAGACTCCAGAGACAGGTTAAAAAAGCCTGAGATCATCATTCTCAGAGTCACCTTGCAGAGAAACAATCAAGCAACCACATGAAAGATCTCATTCAATTTCACTTAAGCGCTACTCATTAAAAGGCAGGTGATATTTAATGCTTCCCACCACACAAAGTTCTTTTGATTCCAAAGTTGCTCCACCAAGGAAAAATTCTAGCTGCTGTCTTTTTTTATTCTGGCTTTATGTTCTGGATTTTTTCTTGGATAATATTCAACAAGGAACAAAATCTGCATAGATGTCAAAGGATGAGAGTAGATTATGAGATATGGAAACTGTGATATTTTACCAAAAAAAACCCCGCACTGTTGAAGAGTTTAGGGAAAATATAACACTGTAATTGAGGCTATGAGGTCATTATCCAGTTTCCCACCTGAAAAAAAGCATGAGGCCAATGATATATTAGTTTGACTGAAAGCAAAAGCTGAATGAGAGAAAGTAAAATAGCCTAACATAATCCTGTAACTTGGTTTTCCAAAACTGTTACTGAAATAATGAAATAAATATCAGAAAAAAAAACCCCAAACCCTATGAAATTAGTCAGAAGAATATGGGAACAGCCGGAATAATAGCAGACTATACTTTGATGCTGTTTGCAAGACCTGAGGAAGATGTGTGCAGTACTTTTTTCAAAGAAATACTAGCTTGTTTTGGAAGAAAATACATTGAGTAGTGAGGTAATACTAGAATGTCAGCTGCTTCTAGAAACTGCTCTTTCTATGCAGCACTCAGCACAGATGTTTTCAACTCTTCTAAAGACCCAAGCTCAAGGTAAAATATCATGGGAAAGAACACATCAGCTTCTTTCCTCACAGTGTTGGCCAAGGAAAATGAAGACAATTGGTGTTCCAGTTACTTGGTATGTGTAAAATATTAAAAAAAAGAAAAAAATATTATAACAACCTTTTAAAAGAACATGCATCAAGCTTTGTTTCTTTTCTAGTGGAAAGGAATGGAAACACTCTCACCGACTTCAACGAGAACTGGACCAGACCCTGAAAGTCTTCCCATAAAACTTCCACTATGGAAAAGTTGTACATTGGCATAGGCATTTCTAGTTTATCCCCTGCCTTTTCCCTCTTAATAAATTGCATACTTGCAGTGCATAATGTCTGAAAATGAAGTTTATAATACAAATGAAGTTTATAATACAAAGACTTAAGGCTTGCGACTGTGCAGTCAAAACTGAACACTAAGAGAATTAACATGCATAAGAAATTATGCATTTTTATTATACAGTGAGTTAATTTAAGAAGTTTATAATAATTTAAACCTATCATAAACATGACAAATAATGGCAAAATTTCATTAGTTCAGTAGATCAAGTTAATCCTGAACTTCACAATAGTTGTATTACTGTTTTTAATACTGGTCTTATGGCTTGCAAACCAAAGCTTTAGAAGAGAGACAAACAACTTTGAAAAGCAGGAATAAACAGAGAACATTGTCACAATCATAGAGCTCCCATTCTGCACAATTATTGTCACATCACTCACATTCAAAAAGCTTTCACAGCCATCAGTTTGCAAAAAGCTTGATTCACTGTTCACATTACAATGCCTTGATTTCTAAATTAACCCCCGCTAATGAAAACATCCAAGTATTTCTGTCTAAATGAAAAGACACTAAAACTCAAAATATTCACCTGACTTCTTGTGGATGAAATTAAGAGCACTCTTGACCTCTTGGATTTAGTGATGTGCCCTGGCCAAAACTGAAAGTTGCAGCAGGATATGAGCAAAGAACAAGCCTTGTATCTTGGTTTCAACAAGGAGAAAGCTTTAGAAGACCAGGTCAAGGAGATAACCAGGACTGCTGGGTGCAGTGTGGCACCACTCAAACAAAAGTTATGTTTTGCGTTTCAGTGCCATTTGGTACTTTATCAGTTTCCAAACAGCCTCCCTCTACCTCTTTATACTTCAAACCAACTGTCTTCTTTTTTCATTCTTACACCACAAATACCAGGCATGTGTCTTCTACAGAAATATATCACCCAATCCATACAATCTCATTAAGGAGCCTGAAAGAAATTAAAGTCCAGCATAACCAAAAACAACTTCCAGACTTCTCAGTGGTGTGGACTAGGTCATCCTCTATTTGTAATTAAGTAGACTTAATAAGTAATTAAGAGACTTGCTCGCACGTTTCTTACCTTTTGCCACATTTTGATGAAGAAGAGCTCTCGAGAAAAATTGAAGAAAACATTGGTGTCGTAGGCGTCATCACCGATGTTGGAGATGAAAATGTTAAGTGAGATGTTCCTCACTGCTCCCAGGGCCAGGTAGTCAGTTCTGTCATCAACACTGTAGGCAGAAACAGATACATTGGTTTAACTCTGGTCAACTTTCACGCTCTGATCCTGCTTTCTTCCTGATAGAGAAGTGCTACAAGTCAACTGTTTAAAAGCTCAGCAGTCAGAAGTTCAGTAATGTGCTGTACTGCACAGTGCAGAGGTCCATACTAGGTATGAACAGCTCCTGACTTGGGGCTCTAATACCATATTTTGGGACGGTAGGTAAACCCCATGATTCCCACATGAAACTATTTCATGTGCCCTACTTTTTGTGATAATAAATCAGTTGAAAACTGTAAAGTAACCAGATGGGAAAATTGCAACAACTGCAAGATATTATGCCTGCATTCAAATACACAAGTTATTTTAGTTTCTCTCTCAATAATTCAGACTTATTCTAGCAACTCTCTGAAAAATATTCTTAGAGTTATACTATAGACAGAAAAAATCTAAAATGGGCTCAAATAAAATCCAGAAACTAGTGTAAATGAAAAAAAATGTGTGGAAATTGCAACAAATCACTACTGAATGTGACTAATCGTTCTTTAGATGTTTATGTCGGACCTAACATGGTGGAGTCACCTTCTATAAGTGGAATATCAAGGGTAACAGCTATATATAATGAATCAACACGCTATTGCAATATGGCATTACAGATTATGTACACAGACATGTACATGTGGAGATAAATATAGATATTCATGCACACACATTCATTATTTGGTATTTAATCGTGATAGGCTATTCAGAAATGAGCTAACAAGTAAGAATAAAGGCTAAAGATAAATCACAGGAATATACACTATCAATGCACAGATCTGCAGGTCTTAGAAGTAACAGTAAAATATAATATGAAATATGCCAGGTATTCATTTAAAAATTAGCAAAAATAGCCAAATTAAATTTGGTAGTTATCATAACTGGACTCTAAGACCATTCATACACCCTGAAGAAACAGAGGCAGTGCCATAGAGAAAACACTGAGTAGATAGTCAGAAAAGGACAAAGAACTCCAGCCACATAGCAGGGAGATACTTGCTATTATTTCCTGTAGAGTACAGCCAGCCCAAAAGTAAGAAGGAACCACTTTTCATTCACCATTTTCTATAGAGGAACAGCTGTTCCAGTGACATACATATTGGCACACATCACACTTCTGCTTATCAGCAATTCTTTGAAGATGGCTGGTGCGCAGGCCAAGAGCTGTGTTTAAAGGCAGCCCGACCCTCCATTGCCACCAGTCCTCCTCTGACAGCCTTCTTGATGTTACTGCAGCCAGGGCATTCACATAAAAGTGGAGTTTCTGCAAATGCAGTGTTTATAAACTGTTCAGCATCTTTTGCCAGTCATAGCTGTAGCAGACATCCAAAGGCAGAGCTTGCCAGACTCCATCTAGCTGTGTTTATCAAGAAGTTTCTAAATGTGAGTTTCTGATGATACGTACCAAATCACCCAGGGACTCTAGTAAATACGGAGTTTGGAAGAAGATGGTCTAGACTCAGGCTTTAAAGCTGATGGTTATGGATTGTGAGTGTAACTTCACCGTGTAATGCGAACAGTATTTGTAGCATATTTGTTTCCTGTATTTAAATCTTCAATTATTAAGTCTGGAATCATGGCTTACTGTTCAATGAGGAAGATAAAAGTATCTGGGAAATGTGTCTGCTTTCTCACACTTAAAATCAACTGCAGACACTGACCAATCCTGTTGATAAATGGACATTTTGCTTTCAAAATATTACTTTATTCTCATAATCAATTATCAGTGCAAATAAAGATTTGCAAAAGTGTATGTAGTACAGGATTGACTACAAAATTAGAGTTGTTGCTCCTTATGTACCAAATTAATGGCTCATCTATATGGGAACACTTGAAAACATTTAACCTTTTGGTACCAATTTCAGCACTTACTGTTGACAAACAGACAAATTATGAAGATGCTAAACAATCTGCTGGGATTTTCTAATAATTAAAAGTCCATACTTGGAAGCAAAACAAACAAAAAAACAAACAAAAAAAACCCCAACTATTTAATACTGTGAATTATTTCTCACAAACTTTATAATCTCACTTCTTGCAAATGCTTCAAAACTTAATCAGCATCTGTTATACTCATTAGCAGAATCTGGAAGTATTACTGTAATAAGCATAGGAACATTAAATGCTCTTTGTCTTATGTAGAGTTGATATTAAATGCAATGTATGCTACAGAATGCTCTCTGAATTGGTAGTAGCAGAACTTTTAGATTTAACAAAAGTGAATTCAATTGAAAAGACTCTCCTTCCTAATGAATAACTAAAAATTCTCATAAAACTGACCCCACAAAAAATAATTCAAAAATTAACACCAGTGGGTTGTATCACTCCTTTCTAAAGTTACCACTCTATTGTTCAAAGTGTATCATACCAAAGTGACATTTTTTGCAACAAAGAAAACCCACTTTTAAAAGCACAGTGTAGACACTCCTATACCAAATTCACACACTAATAAACTCAAAAAAATTTCACCAATTTTAGGCTGGTAGGTGAGTTCAGTTCTCTCTCTGAAAGGCTGTAAGTCCCATAAGTCAGTGCTGTAAGTCCCATTTTAAAAGAGCAGCTTTCTGAGTCATTGAATTTGTGTACATCTGGAATTAATCAAGTTCACTTGCACTGAGAAGAGGATTAGGAATCTCCCCATTTACAGGGGAGCTCCCAAGCCCTGTTGGCCACTTGAGAGAGTAATGTCAGCCTGCTGTGGTGCTGGAACAGCTCTGGTGCCAGCCTGGTGCCATCCTCCTCCAGCACCTGCCACACATTAAGCACCCTAACTGCCAAGTCAAAATATGTCAAGTAAAGAATTTTTTGTCACCCTTCAGTAACAAAAAAACAAACTAAAGCCACCCCTTCATCTCAACAAGGTTTGTCAAACAATTTAAGAAACGTAATCAAGCAATGACTTTTTGTTTATATTTTCATGTATGAGAACTACAAAGCTGCCAGCATTCTCAACATGATCCTTGTAACCTTGCTCACATAAAGGAAGAAAGGCTAAAACAAACAAAAAAATGAAACAAAACAGAGAACCAATCAACCAACCAAAAAAACCAAAAACCACAGAACCTCAAACAGGGAAAAAAAGTCAAGAAACAAAAGAAGTGGGAAAATATCAAGAAACAATCAGTTAATTGGACAGAATACTACCATCTTGTTACATCAGGTACTACATCCAAAAAATGAACTGAGTATAAGTTCTGAGTAGACTGTAGATGTATGTATTTGTTATATATAGGCAAACACATTTGTACACACATGCATACAGATGTCTGAAGGATGTGAAATTATCAATGTTTGCATGGAAAGAAAAATAAGTTTTAAATTCAGAACTACCAAGTACTTCCAGCTTTCACTAACATGACCCAAACTTGCAAGTAACAACCAATTCTAAAAATCAGGCTCCAAATTTCTGCCATAGTTTTAAATTCACTGACAGTGGTAGTACACATTGAATGTAAATAGAGATATTTAATTTACTTCTTAAGTGATTAAGAAAAGGAAAGTAAATTCCAGGATAAAACAAATAACTTTTTTGCATGCTCTAATGCTCTAAATGTTAATGTCCATGAGACATCATTGCATTATGGTTAGTGAGGGAAGAAAGACCATCTGAGGAAGACAAACTGAAAAGATCTGCAATCTCCATTTCTCCACACCTCAAGATGCTGCTTTTTTATTAACATGGGTCAGTGGACGCATAATCTGCATTCCAAATTGTGTGCAGGGACATTTTCTCTATTTTGTATTTTGTTTCTCTCTTTCACCAGGGTGATTTTTTTAAAAAAAGGTGAGAAGGCATTCACCACATGCTCTCGGTTTGTGCAGATCATACTTAGGACAAGGAATGTGGCAGGGTCAGATATCTGGGTCACTGACTTTCCCTTTTGTATTAGGAACCTTTCTTTCCTTGTAGCAAATTAGCACCTACATGGATAAATTACCATTACTGCTCAATAGACAGTGGAAGTTACAACTATGGCCAATTAGACTGCAAATGAGTAAAAATATTTCAAACAACCAAAGTCCAATCTGTCGTCCAACCTCATCTGATAAAATTAAAGAACCCCACCTTTTGCTTTTAAATCAATAAAAGGTATAAATCAACATAAGGTATAAGTCAACAAACAGTGGTGTTGTGACAGATCCAAACAGATTTCTACCTTCATCAACCAGCACAGCAGTTGGACTTCGTAATTACTAGGATAATTAAATATCAATTTTGTCTCCACAGACTCTTTACATCAACCCTGAATACCTTTTTTCTGTTTTGTGGGGATTTTTTAGTTTGGTTGGTTAGTTTTGGTTTGTTTTTTTTTTTTTATTGCAGGCTTCAGGGTTAGTTGAACTTCAGGAGGAGTTTTTGCAAATACTAAAACCTCAAGGGCCATTGAAAAGCTGAAACCCTCAGCTGATCTGGGAATTCATTTGATATCTCAGTGTGAAACTGATAGGTAGCAGGTTCATAAACAAATATAAACCAAATAAAAAATTTAAACAACCCTCCAGGGAGCAAAGCTATTGGATTTTACACTGCGTGGTTACATTGTCTTCTCATTGCATGTGTATTCAGAAGAATTGCATTGTAATTCTCTCTGGAAAGTTCACAGCCAATTTAGACTAAAGACTGGGCCAAATGTTAAAGATACAATGGCTTATTCTGCATTATCTGAACTTCTGCCTTCTCCTTCTCAAGCTGAAGTCTATGCCAGGAAAGGGGCAAAGAGACCTCACACAGCTGATGACCAGAGCCTATCTGAAGTACATTAAACCAGCTATGGCAAACTAGCACTGAGGCCATCAGATCATTTTATTCATGATCTTTCTCTGTATTTCTCAATCTAGTTCTCAAGCAGAGGCCTTGCAGTGTGCCCTGAGTAGTACATAACATGAGGTGATAGACAAAATATAACTCAGAATTCAAGGAGTTAGAATTGTCAGAAGAGAGCAGGTTGAAAGTAGCACCATAACAATATTGCTTCTGATGAAGGCTGAATAACAATGTTCCCAATGTTCCCCCTTAGGAAGGAACTAAATGTCCCATATGAAAAAAGTGCTTATTGTGGTGAGCCCAGGGCCATAGAATTGCTTGTGCCAGCTCCTTTCTGGCCCAGGGCTGCTGTCTCTAGTGCTTCAGTTCCCATATATATTACAATTCAGGAATATGGCACAGAGCCTTACCTTCTCCATCTTTCCTACACTTTAATGTTAAAAATTAATGCATTTGAGTAGTGAAAAAGAGGTGGAGAGGGCAGGAGAATTAGAGGTAAGGGAAGACACACATCACACACCACTCTTCATTATGATATATTAAAAACAGTAATTCTTAATTATGGCTAGTTACAGTATATTCAATGCTTCTCTGGAAATTGTCCTCTTTTCCCCAAGTGTAGTTTCTTCCCCTTAAGTACAAAACAGATATAAATCCCAGCCATGTGTGCCTTCAATCTTTGAAATAAAATGGACAGAACAGGTCACAACACCCACATAAAGATACCCTTTATCACCCTACAGAAATCTGGTGCCCTTTTATTATTATCTGTAATTTCAACTACACCCAGATGTTCAAAACCCTTTATAAACAGAACTGAAGAATCAATAGGGAAAAAGCTGCCTCTGTTTTCACAATGTTTACTCCAGGGAGCAGCTTTTGGCTTGAATCAAGCTGCTCTGGTTTACGAACTGCGACATGAAAGCAAGATGAAGTATATCATCTATAGAAGCTCTAATTTAATCTAATCTAATCCTTATTTTTCACCCTTGCAGTCACATATACGAACTACCATCTTTACACACTATCCTTGAAATCAACGTTACTGTGCTCCTGGGACAAATTTATCCCTCCGTGTGTATAAAAGACAGCATCCTAAGGTTGCAATGCAAACAAAATCTAGTTACTAGTGGCAGAAAGAAATGCAACAGATATATGGTATCAGGCATGTAGGTGAAGCACCACACATCAGCCTGACATGACCAAAAAAAACCAGCTTTATATTTTCCCTATTTGTTAAAATATTTTAAGAGCTCTGTTAAAGAACATAATTATTGACCATAGATCTGAAATTTGAAGCTGAATCAATAGCACTTTTTTACCAGACTGTTCTAGAAATTATATAATTAATGAAGTCATCATGCAAACCTATGTGTTTACCATAAAAATTATGCCTTCATAAATAGACTTCCTGCCATTAGATAGCTTCAGTATCTTGAAGCTATCTAATAGCAGGAAATCTATTTCTGAAGGCATAATCTTGATAATGCTTGTCCTGTTCCTGGGATGTTGGGGTGCAATATAGAAATTAAAAGCCATGCTCAGCTAAGCATTCATGATAGAAGAAGATCAGTGCCCTATCCAGCAATCACTTTCAGAGGTCAATAAAAGGCAGTTAGGGAGAAAACATTAGAAACAATACAGCTTTGTTACTTAAGGCAATTTATTTGGCAGTAGCAGGTGTTATAGTCCAAGAGTAAGCTATGTCTAAATGTCAAACATGATAAGCAACATATCCCCATATCAGCACATTTCCTCTACAGCTCACACAAAACCAGCAAGAGGATTTACCTAGTGATCTATGAAGAACCTCAGGCTTACCAGATTTGCAATTTCGAGACCTAATATAGAAAAAGTTCACATAGCTGCATCACAAAAGACCATGTATATATGTATGTATATATACATATATGTGCACATCTGTACCAGTCAAGATGTATACTACAAATGCAAAACAGAACTACATCTGCTTCTCATTGTGGTCTGTACATTATCAAGAATTTCCACCTCTTGAGGCAGCTGATATATGACAGTGCTTCCTGAAGTTAAGCTTTTGTTTTGTTAGCTTTATGCTTCGGTTGCTAGAGCAACAGTGACTTTAACTATCTTAGGCCTATAAAATACTGACGTTGAGATGTTCACAAGGAGGGCCAGGTTACACAGTAGCCCAGCAATGAATTCAAATTATATGAAAGAACATCTCTTAAGAGTCATTTAAAATAACAAACAACAAAATCCTACTCCAGTAGATACAGTTAAATTATTCTTTCAAAACAAAACCACTGTTTAAGAAGGGACAAGACTGGCTTGTACAATATTCTTGACTGATCATCAGTGACCTGTTACTAGAAAATAGAGACTGGGAATCTGTATTCTTATACTAGATACATGGACTACTCTGGTTTATTAACACTCATCACTTGATAGTTCTATCACCATCCATATGGGTTCCATCACTCTATTTTCAAAAGGAAGAGGACTGTCCACTGTTATCAAGCTGGGCTTATTTATTTTGGGAGAGATTTATGAAGCTCTGAGCACAACAAACCAGATGGGAACCAAGAAACCATTTTTTCATCCCCATTCATCCTCGACAACAGAAAACATTCACTTATGCTTTGAGATTATGCTCCCACTGCAATTTGCACTACATCCTGATTAATTATGGGCTCTGCCCTTCCAGGAAATGGCAAATCCAACCCCGGATGAATTACAACAGAGTTTTCCATATGCCTTACAACTAACAACTGTCTGTAGGTAAAAGATAAACAAAAGATAAATAAATTAGAAATCGGAATTCTGCTTCATAGTTTCACCAAAAAAAGCTGAATTCCAAACAGAATTACAAATATATATGAAATGGTAGCAAGTAGTTTTTCATTACACCCTTTGCAGTGCAGGAAATCTCTTTTAAATAACATTAAACTATGCTATCATTTATGGAAACATTTAAATTACAGCACGAGACTTAGTATGACTTTTTGAAAAACGGAAGCAATCTACTTGTATCCATTTTCCCAATGTTTCATCATTTTTTCCTCCTTAGAACATTTTTGGTAGTTCAAAACATCATGCTAGGACAGCACTGGATATTACCAAATAACCAGTGGGCAGCACATGACAGCAGCCAGGCTCTGTATTTGTGCTCTGACAGTAGGGACTATCCATATTGGCATACACATCTTTATAAACATAGGGCCTTGACTGTCAAGACCATTTCTCTAGCACTAGAAATGTTAAACCATAACATTTGCTAATTTCAACTTGGTTGTTTTTTGTAAAGCAGATACTAGTTTCATCTGAGCAGCTCTGCAACTTAGAGTAGTTGTCTAGGGTAAACAGAACATTCGAAATATTGTAGAAATAAGTATTTATTCAATGAAAGATAAAATAAGTGAAAACAAACTCTTCACCTGCTATGAGTGAAGAGGGAGGGAAAAACAGGTATCACCAGAGCAAATAACAAAGCTCCACAAAAAAGGATATTGTGTTTCCTCCCATGACTGTTTTGTTAAGATGCACATCGGGGCATAAAACCTCCATACTATGAAACATGATGCTTCTCTGGAAACAAATTTCCATTGTATGATCAAAGGAGGCTAAGTGCTGAGGTGTGAGCCTGGTCAAATTGATGAAAGAGCTTTGCTTCCCACATAAAACCACAGGCTTGCAACTTTTCTTTGTGGCTTTGCAAAAGTGTATGATCAGTGACAACCTTTCATAATTCTTTTAGGAATCATTACTATATTAATGAGATACACTCCAAAAGCTTTGAACTTTATGATCAAAATTTCATGTTATTGCCCCTTCCTTGAGAACACACTGATTTTCTGCACTGTTACAACACTAACTCATGTTCTATGCTGTTACATCTTGTGCTGGTGAAAAGCAAATTGGACAAGGTTATCATAACATATTTTTATCTATGATTTCTGGATTCTTTCAGCTCAGGTTCTGTAATAATTTGACAAGTCAATATGAAACTTCTGAGGTTCATTTTTCAAATCAGGTATCTAATATCTGATAATGTGCCTACTGAACCAGAGGGAGTCCTTTTGCTGATTTTAATAGGTCCATGAGCATATTCATCCTTGTATCTATACACAGCACTTGCAAACAGTCAGTCTTGCAGCTGCATAGACAGTTCCTATGCAAAATTATTCACTCTTCAATAATACAAATAATATGCTTATAAACTTCAGAGCTGTAAGCTCGAAGTCTGGAAGTGATGCACACTCTCCTTTATCTTTTCAGAGAGGCTTGGGTTAAGTACTTCAATATTACATCCTAAAACATCACATCAAATCATTTACCTGCTTATCATATACAGAGCCATGCATAAGACAAGAGGTCTCAGAAATAAAAGAAGTGTTGGCATAAAAAATGTTAATCCTTTAATAAGTCAGAAAAGGAATTTCTTTGGAAAAAAGGCAAAAACAATCTTCTGAGGAAGTGACCAGATAATACTGGAAAATACTTTTTCTTCATAAATTATGATTACATTAAAATGGAAATATTTTAAACTCGAGGAAATTTTTGACAGACTGGAATTTTTGTCCCTTCTCTGGCTAATTTCAGAGGAACTAATGGAAGGAGAAAGAGCCCAACCCACAAACTTGACCTTTCAATTGGAAAAGGACATTTCTCAAAAATCCCATTTCGTAAGAGAACTTTTGAAAGTGTTCACTTCAACTCAGTTAAACCCATAATTTGGAAAAACTTGAAAATTTCTGCAAAATGCACCTGTCACTCCTTTGCCTTCCTATGACCTTTGCTTCCAATTTCACATTTCCAAAAAAATTCCAAATTTAAACAGTATGTACAGGAACCTACCCTAGCCAGTCTGTAGGAGAACATAAATTTAAGCCTAATGAATGGTGGCCTTTGAAGACACTTTAAATCAACACATAAAAGCAAGCTGCTTCTTCCTAATAGCCAAACATCAGTCAGAAGGACTCGGATGGATAAGCAATTCTGTTCTAATGACGGATAAAAGGTAACCTCATGTCAAATAAATGTATGTAAGACAGACTTCCTCTTGGAAGCTTCTTAGAAATAGCAACATTTATTACAGCATATTCTATCCAAAAGAGCTCATAGTCCTATGCTTACAACACAATTTATGTATCATACACACAGCTTGTGCTGGAACACAGCAGCTACATGACATTCACAAGATCATCTTTCTTTCATTCTGTACTGTTTGTTTTTGGTAAAGCTGCTCTGTTCACTGCAACACACAGGTTGCCAGTGTATTTACATAGTCATGCAGGATTTCCTTCTTAGCTGTATCTCACATGGAAGCAACCACCCATTCTGCTCTGGTCTTTTTAGCTAGCTTGTTTATTATGGCTGGAAGACAGTCCATTTTTTCAAACACCCTCACTATTCCTCAAATGTCTTCACACTTTTCACCTGGTTCCTGTTACATCCTAAAAAGGCTTGATAAGTACTGGCTTTGCAGAGCCAGTCAAATGGATAGGCATCAGGTCAGGAGCCAAAATTAAATTGCTAGGTCAGACAAGACCTTCCTCAGCAATTTCAGGTTCTTCTTAAAAGACCAGAGAGCTTTTCTCCCCCATAAAGTACCAAATGAATGCATATAAGATTTTAAAGGCTAGGGAGATATAAACCTCTGCAAAACACCTACTTCAGAATTTACCTCAGCAAATCTTGGGGAAACAGATGTTCAGCTTCTAAACAAGCATCTATGAGAGGGTCAATAAAAATGTGCTAGTTGCTGCAGAAACATGATAGAAAAGACCTTTACTGTGCTGAGAGAACAGAGTGAGGCATTAAAGTCAAATTATAGGTAATAAACATATTTTTAACACTAAAAAATATTTGAATATAATAATTACCATAACATTTAGTTTTTCAGTAGTGAATTGCTAGAGAGGAAACCTGGACCAAGTTATGGTCAAAAAAACAAAGTTTATTGCAAAATATTCAATTCCTATTTCTCTTATGGTTTCAGGTTGCGTCATTAAAGTTACCCATACAGAATGCATACATATATTCTTTACACTAAGACAGTTTTAAGTCTCTTCCTTTAGAAATCAGCAACACCACTATCCACAGGGTATAACTGCATGGATAAGGCCAGATTTTGCCATCTCCTATGTCAGCTGCAAGATTCAGCACTGAAGAATTTTTGAATGGGAGGCAATGAGTCATATTTCTGTGCCATGCTGCCAGAACTTAATATATTTATTCTTTAGGAAAAATGGACTAGAGAACTCTCATGACTGGAAAGACGAAATGCCTCTCTCCTGCTCCTTTAGCTTCTCCTAACACTGCCTTCATCAAGTCCCCAGCATACTCCATGGCTCCTTTTTCCTTATTCTTAATTGCCATCTGTACTTTTAGGCTAGCAACACTCCCATGAGTCCAGGCCAACCACTAGAAAGAACATTTGTAGCAATACTAGCACACACCACTGTAGCTGTTTCTACATGCCAGCTCATAACTTCTGGCACAGAGAGTTCAATCCTCATAGTTTGGTTTGCCAGGTCTGGTCTTCCCCTCTTGTGAAGCTGCATGTTCTTGCTGGCAGAGGTGGCATCAGTGAGAGGCATGGAGTCCCACCGGCAAGTTTCCAGCCACAGTGCTGGAGCATGCCCATAACCATCCCTACTCAGATGTTTCCGTGTTGAAGAAAGACTGATTTTGTTGAAGCAATTTTGCTTAGGTTACAGAGGGGATTTATCTCAAGAAAAGTCAGAACACTAAAAAAAAACCTGGTTGCAAGGGATTTCTAAAGGTCAGAAAATCCATTCTGATCCTCCTCAACACACGACTTACTGCCAGCAACAAATGAGGTCAGCACGGACCTTATCCAAACTAGTCCTGAAACCCAGGATGGCAGAGCACACCATCCCAGCACATCTCATTCCTGAGCAGCATGAGCTGCCTACGCAAGAAAGTTTTTCCAAATCTCTGGTCTGAACCAGCCAAACCACAGTCCATGACTCTTACCCTGCTTACCACCAGTCACAAGCAACAAGGTTGCTGGCTCCTTTGTCCAGCAATCCCTTCAGGAGGCTGGGATGGGTTTGCATGCAAACTGATGCTAAAGAAGGTGCACAAGCCTTAAAAAGGTTTATCTGTTAACTGACAACAAACCTTTTTTCTTTCCAGTATAAATGCATCTTAACTCTTCTTCAATCCAATACAGCATGTAACCCTGGTCTTCAACCCAAGTCACCAAGGACTCCTTTCACTGTAACAGAAACATTAAAAAGAAGAACACATCCCATCTCTAGCTGCCTGTATCTTTGCAAAAATTTCCAGATAAAGTTAGAAGGCATTAACATTTTTTTATTGTTGCCTGCTCCCAAACAGTCCTACCCTTTCATATTCTCTGAATTCACAGCAAAGGGTTTCAGCTTGCCAAGCAGCATTATCTCCACATGCAGTAACACCTCAACAACATTAAATAACAAGGCAAACCAAATCACATCTGCTCAGAGCAGCAGTGAAGTTTCTAACACATGCAGATTTGCTTGATTTTAGCACTTTGGATAAATTACCATCTATTATGTAGTCACTTAGACTGAGTGTTAACATCCTGGGCTGTTGTTATTTATCAAAATTAAGTGCTCCCAATTTAAGGGTACACAAATAAGTTTTCAGGAGAGAAGGAATAGCCCAAGAAAATTAAAATCAGAGCAGGCCTAGTTAGCTCTTGCCAGCAGAGGCTATTTTTTCCTATTATTCATTTGGTATTTATTTGTGCTGGTTTCAGCTGGGGTAGAGTTTATTTTCTTCACAGTGGCTGGTGTGGGGCTGGGTTTTTAGTTGTGCTGAACACAAGGTTGATAATATAGAGAACTTTTTGTTACTGCTTAGCCAGACTTATACAGAGCCAAGGCCTTTTCTGCTTTTTCACATTGCCACACTGGCAAGAAAGCTGAGAGTGGCATGAGAGGTTGGGAGGAGACACAGGTTGGACAGGTGATCCCAACTGATGATGCCACACAACATTATGCTCAATATATAAAGTGGGAGGAAGAAGGAGGAAGGAGGAGATATTTGGAGTGATGGCATTTTGTCTTCCCAAGTCAACATTAAGTGTGATGGTCGTACTCCACTGGAGATGTCTGAACACCTGCCTGCCCATAGGAAGTGGTGAATTAATTCCTTAGTTTTCTTTATTTGTGTGCACAGATTTTGCTTTGAAACTGTCTTCTATCTCAACCCACAAGTTTTCTAACCTTTACCCTTCCAAGTTTCTCCCCCAATCCCTCTGGTAGGGGAGTGAGTGAGTGGCTGCATAGTGCTTAGTTACTGGCTGGAGTTTCATATCTTCAAAGCTGGATGCCGTCCTTTAACTGGGGAATTCTAATGATTCAAATACATCATGGGTGAACTCTGTATCACAGTAGCTTGTGCAGTTCCTGAGCTCATAAGAATGCAAACAATTCTCTTGATGATAACATAATCTGAGCTAACTTCCTACACACATATATGCTGTAACCAACTCATGTTTGAAAGCATATAAAGTGATGAACAAAACTATACCCTGTTGTATATAGCAAGGTATAGTCTGAACTCTGAACAGCTTTTGGCTCTAACATGCTACAAATTTAAAAGTGTGTAAGGACAGCTAGTTAATGTAGCAGAGAGCCCTGTGTCCTGTAACCATGTCTAAAAGCAAGATGATGATGGAAGAACAAGTCAAGTATGGAGTGGCATTTTGCTGATATATTTCTGCAGCTTTCAGAATTTATATTTGCCATTTCGCTACTAAATACAGTCTCAGGACTTACAGTATCCCAATCAGTAAAATCCAGATTAATCACACAATTCAAGAAAGCATACCTCCTTGCTTGTTTACTTTCATTGCTCTGAATAGTTTAATAGGATTAGCAAACTTTATCATCATGCTATTCAATTCTAGCAGATTATTTCCCATATAATTTGTGAATATGCTGAATACCACTAGCACTCAGGCAGCTTTCTCCACCACCAAAACCAACTCTTTACACCTCTTCTCTGTTGATTATCTTTTAATTAGGTAGTAGTACACAGGGCACAATTCCTCTTAGATCTGGGCAACTTACTTTCTTAGTGAGAAAGTCTTTTGTCAGCCAAAGTAAGAAATCTTAACCAAACCACCCTATCCACAGGTCCAGTGACATTTTCAAAGAGATGCAGAAGACCTGAGAGACAGAACTTACCACTTCCTTCCTATAAACATCCTGTTTATTTCAATTCACTGTATCTGTGCAGCATTAATTGCATCCTTTCCAAGAATAAAATTTAGGTGCACAAATTTAGGTGATTATTTAGAAAAAGGTATTAACATAAACTTGCTAACAGTGAAGTCAAATGTTTTGTGCAGATAGTAATAAATGAGTCATGTTTTTTTTGCTCTTTCAAAAAAAAATTTGCTTTGTGCACAGAGTTACTATAATCAAGAATAATGTGGAAAAACTGTGATAGGATTATTTTGCATGAAACACATGGGGCTGTAAAAATTCAATATAGCACTTGTTTAAAATTAGAATCCATAGCACGTTTCTTGGTAATTTTATATGCAATAATAACAAGTTTTGTAAGAGATATTCATTGTGCTGTATTTCTTAATAATTGAAGCTTACAGAGCCCTGTAGCTAAAGAAAGCCCATACTGTGCAGAAATTTGACAACATCCTGTTTATTTCAAAAAGGACTTCAGGTTGCCACTGGGTAAAGAAAATTTGAGAGCATTTGTTGAATATTTTGCTATACAAATGCAGAAACCGTATCTGAATAGCCTAAGCTCTAATAACAGGGATGACTTTTAAATTGCCAAGATAACATAAATAACAGCTGTAAAAACAAACAGCCTGATGGTCCAATCCCAGCTGCAGTGATTACTATACACTGACTGACCAGTTTTAGGATCTGTCTCTTGCTATTTATTCCTCAACTGTGGGACAAATCCTTCACTAGTTTCTCTAGTCCATGCATATCTAGCTCACAACAGATTTTGCTCACCACAAAGCTTGAGTCAAATATCCAGACTAACTGCAGTCAAACCTTGGACTCTGTAGCCTGAGACCTAACCTTGCTCCCAGCCAATCCCCCAAAACACTCATGGGGATTTCAGTCATGTCTGGAGAAGTCCATAACTTCTCAAACTTGACTCTGGTTCAGTTTTGTCTCCAAGTACATGCTGCAGATTTGTATAAAACATGTCTGTGGCTATTACTACTTCTCTTTTTGTTGTTTTGTTTGGGTTGTTTCTTTTTTGTCTTTCACTCTCTTTCCTGACATGAAAGCAAAGCACTTCACAGATTCTCCATCAAATACCAAAATCTCTGGCATGCAATTAAATAACTCACATCAGCATTTCCATCCCTAAAAATACTGAAAAAAATAAAAATAAAAAGGAAACAGAAGTCATATGAAGTTCACCTTTAGCCCTATTTATCACCAAACTGAATACATATCCAGGAAAAATAATAGGCATTTTCCTAGGATCACCAGTCACAAGAGAAAGAACATAAACTTCACCTCTGGTCTATCTGATAAGTTTTATTATCTCAGAAGAAAGTGAAATCAGACACTCATCCCCAAGTTGCAACAAGAAGAATTTGAAAGGAGTATTTAGAAAAGTTTGCAAAACTACAAGTTGAGAAACAGAAAACAGTAGTTTGAAGATAATTTGCCATGTTCAGAGGGGGTTCTTTAACCTCCCATGTGACAGAACAAACTGCTTTTCTGCAGGCAATTTTACTCCTACCATATTATGAACAGTATTTTACTTTCTTTGAAAAATTATGTGTTCCACATTGGTACTTGATTTGAGCATGCATCTTTACTTTTTTTGCCCCCTCTGCTATTTTATTTGTTTTCTCTACTTTTGTCCATTGTGACTGTTAAGGTGAAGGTGCCTTGCACTTTATGTGACCAGAGCCCACCACACAAGAGTTCAGATTCTGTGAACATCTCAAGACCTTCTGCACTAAAAGTGACATCACTGTCACCATCCTCCTAGTCTGGATCTTAAATATCTGTGTTTGTATTTTGACTTTTCAATGCCATTCCACATAAAATGAATGGCATACTAGTGTGCAAGAAATAAAATAAAAGTTCACCTACTCACCTAGAGAGCAATAATTTTCCTTGAAGTTTCAAATCAGCAGCACAGTCATCAGATTGACAGTTCCTCTCAAAAACAGTCTGTGAAAAAGACAGGAAAGAACTGTTAAAACACAAAAAAAGTAAGATCAGAATTCAAAGAAGGAACATGCTTGGATAAAATAAAAACAAGACCAAAATCTGTGATACAGGGATATATGGTGTGAGTGTTAAGGAAATTCGAGACGAGGCAAATCTTATCTCTGTCAGAACTGGTTTTATTGTCTTCTAACTAAACTAAAGTTTCATCAAAACCAGACTCTCATTCAAAGGTTTTCCTCAATCCATTCTCCCTTCTCATCTGACAAGAGTAACTGTTCATACAATATTTCTGGCATTCTTCTTTCTCTTCCCCAGCTATGTGCATGAAAATGAATCAGAATATGAAGTATTTATGAAACTATTTTCAGTCCTAAGGATTGCAAGTAAGGCAATCATACTGCAAACATTTCCTCTAGATTTTATATTTGGCAGGTAACATTTCTGCCATCATGCAAGCAGGAGAAAATTACAAATACTGTTATGTATCAGTGACACTCTCAAATAATGGAACCACTGTCAATCTTGTGAACTCTGGTAATACTGAGGAAATGAAACAGATTGATAAAGCTAGGAACTATGAAGGGACAACATATGGGAATACTATTTAAGAAGTAGTAGTAGTAGTAGTTTGCCATGTCTAAATGAGACAGCCAGCAGAAAGTGAAAGAAGAGAACAGGAGCATGCTCTTGGCATCAAAGAAACCTAGATGCCATTAAGATCGTGGTTACTTAGCCCTGTATTTAGACCACAGACCAACACCTTTCTAAACATAAGGCTAGACTTTTCAGGCTGGATAACTCACTCTTTCAGAAGTATAATACTCTTCTGCATACCAAATATTCAAATACCCAATATGAATGTCACTGTTCAGCTAGGAAACCTGACAATCCACTGATCTCTTCCTTTAATATGAATGTTCTTTTCTACAGGCTTCATGACTTTTATTACCAAAGTATATATATTTCCATCAGTCAAGGACAGGGAAAATCTGTGCAGGACACACATAATGGTCAGATTGGGCTGAAGAAACAGAGAAGGCAAAAAAATGCAAACTGTACTGAGTTCATACATTTTTTAAGAGCTCTGCCCAGCTGTATCAGGACTGCAAAAAGACTTGAATCTTAAGCCCAGAGGGCATAGAGACTTCTAGTCCTTTGCTTTCCAGGAACATTCTTTACTAAGCAGGCAGCTTGTTCTCCTTTTTCTGTGCTGTCTGAGCTCCCAAAAAAGGAGTGAACGTTTATGTAGTTAATTGTGATGCTGAAAGGGATTTTGCCTTTTTGCTTTTATATTTCCTTAATATATATTCATAGCTCTATTCTTGCATAGTTATATAGTTCCTATCTAGTTCCAGTACCTTTTCCTACCTTTTTCCTTCCCTGATGGAAGGGACAAAACACATTCCAGAGGCTCCAAGCCGAGGGATCTAGGGCCCTTATCCTATCTTGGCTCTTCCTGGGAGCCAAGGTTGAAACCAGCTTTTCAAGACACATTTTCATAAACAAAGTTTAGTTCCTATCTAAGGGGGGAGGATTTAGAAAAGGGTTGAATCCCTTTCCCCCTGAAAATTGGGAACCACCTTACAACTTATGTCTCTAACTGGGTATTTTTATTAGTTATGCTAATCTGCTAAACTTAAAGAACTGTTTTCACCTTGTGTGGAGGTGGGCATTTTCTGTGTCTGCCCCTGGAGGCCTCCAACAGCGACCAGCCTTTATATTACCTCCTGTACTAATATTGTCTTGAAAGTGTGTTGTTTTATTTCTAGGTTCTTTAAGGCATCAGTTTCATAACAGATATCAAACTTATCAAAAAAAAAAAAGTAGGTTGTACTGTGTTGCAAAAGAAGAAAAGGTAGAAGGTGACCAGCTCATCCAGGCTATTTACTTCATTCTTTAATTTTTCTTCCCTACCTTTTGCTTTCTCAAAAGTGAAATTTTTTTAGGATTTAGAAAGGAGGACTGAATTTACCCTTCCTCCTTTATAAAGACTACACAAGCAAAGGACAGGAATAATCCTGAGACAGGAAGTGGCACTAGGCCTCCCTCTCAAACATGGCACATTTCAGAGGTATAGTTTCAAAAGTCCTCAGAATTCATCTTCAAACCACTGTAGTAGTTTCACATAGGAAAGACCACTTGGTAACCCTCACAGAAGAAAGAATATTAAACTGTAAAAAAATTCTAGCCTTTCAGTTTCTCTGTTTGAACTTCAGAAATCTTGGCAAAGTGAACACAGCAATCAAAGAAATTATCTGTACTTTTCAAAGTATAAAATACTTTAAGTACATTTAAGTAACTATCTAATAGTCTTATCTAATAATCTAATAATCTTCTTACTAAATCTATAGTTACCATTACTCAGAAAGAATGAACAAATACTTCATTTTCTAAAATCACTCAGCATGTATCTCTTCCAGCATATCAGGTACTAGAGAGCAAGCTACTTTGAAATACATTTGGAGTATTTTCTCATGTCATAGATAGGTTTCTACACAACATTGGGTTGGGAGAAAGAAATAAGGATGGTGAATTCCAAGAGCTGTAGTTGTATAGGAGTGAACTGTTTGCTTCTATGGAGGATCTTGAACCTGTTCAGGTTTGGGGGGAGCTCTCTCACCTCAAAGCAGCTGGCTGGTCTGAGTTTCCAGTCCAACAGGTTCCGAGGACCCGTGGATACAGGCATAACAGATTCAGCAGCCCAGTTCCAGGTTAATGTCATCTGTGGACTATTCTGTTATTTTCCACTATTTCACTCATCTACCCAGACTCTTACTCCACCTTCCCTTTTTGTATGTCTTCTATAGTCTCGAGCCTCTAGCTTCTTACAGTCTATTTCTTCCATTTTCTTCTCTGCTAACTTGAGCCTTTCCTTCCCCATCCTTTAGATGCTTCTACCTTTCAAGGCTGACTAATTCCTGGCTGTTTAAATCCCTCCTAAACAATTAAGAAGTAAACTCACTTGAAGGCATCATAGCATTTGTGAACACTGCTTATATGTTGTGACTGTGCCTTACTTGGTCTACTTGAGCTGCAATTTCTTTGGGCCAGAAACTGTTCCTAACTTAACACTGCATGTTGTTAGAGCAGGAGTCCATTGCTGGGTTATGGCACAGACCATACTACAACATCACCACTAATTTTAACTCTAAGCAATTTTTAAAGTAGTTGCAGCTTTACAGTACCAGCTTTGAGGATTTATAGAGCTCTTTAAATATTAAAATTGTTGAAGAAGGTAATCCATGGGTTGTATGTGTTATCCACAATTGAAAAAAGGACATAGGGCGAAACTAACTGTGTAAGCAGTTCATAATTTTTGCTTTTACTGTTATCCCAAAAAGAGGAACAATTCTGAACAGTGGTTTTATAAAATTTAATTGTATTCTACTAACATGGTTCCAAGTACCTCACAGATTTGAATATATCAGAGATGGCCAGGAATATGCCTCACATAAGAAATATATACATGAAAAATTGAGGAGTACAAAGTCAGGGGTGGAGATTAGGGCAAAAATTGTCCTGAAAAACACAGCTCCATCTCTTATCTCAAAGTCATCACATAGTTGTCTAGCATTTCCACGAGAAAAATAGGTGTTTGTGTGCTCAGTAACAGGGACAGGATAACCTCAATGCTTCTAGGACACATATTCACTGTATAAACACAAAACTAGTGCAAAGTTCATTCTCAGTGAGTCTGTCAGACTTCCTGCTATCACCAGATGTACAGCAAAGCAGAGACAAAACCCAGCATTTCCAGGGTTCACGATTCCTTTCTGCACTCTCTCCACTGCTGCACAGAACCCAGCATCTATGGGAAATTGTTCCAGAGCAGTTCCCACCAAGTCATCAAACCTTCTTGACAAACAGAGTTTTCTCAAATTCTGCATGGCAACTTTTCTGAGTAAAAAAAAAAATTATGCTCCTTGAGAGGTCCAGTAATGTGACAGATTACTGTCATGAGGGGTTAGGAAAGATGGATGGCACCCATGTCCTCCAGAGGGTAAGCCAAAAAACCTACATTAAAGTACACTCATAATAAAAAGTGAATGTACACATCTGTACAAAATCAAACCTACAGTAAGGAGAGCTGGTCAGGAAGGGAATACATCTACATAGGTAGTCAGATCAGGCTTCAGAGGAAGTATCTTTGTGTCCATTATGCCTCTTGAAGAGAGGCTTAAGGTCTAAATTCCACATTTTGTGTTAAAGGCCAGGGGTGAATTTAGGAGAAAGTAGAAGAGGGATAAATCTCTAGTACCTGCAGCCTAACCCATCCTAAGCATAAAGCTGCTGGGTATTGGGCATGTAGATAGTCTCCTTTTCCTTCTTGCTGGTAGTGGACTCTATTGAAAGGTGATAGGAGGTTAAATAAATAAGAAAGAGCCCAGCTTCAGCCTTTATGATCAGAGGTCTATGCTCTGAGGAAGATGATCAGTGATTTCAAACCAGGCTTACTAAACTGCTTCACTTTCTTTCAATGGTTATCTAAAATTAAACAAATCCATGTTTCCTGAAGTAGGGAAGAGAATAGGAAACATAAAAAATAAAAAAGCTCCTGTGCCACTCCAGCCCACAGAAAACACGGGAAGTGTTTCAATAAATAAAGGGGGAAAATAGCTTTTTTTAAATATTCAACCTACCAAAATTCAGGAAAGCAAATGGAAATTTCAGGTTGTAGCCAAAATGTACTATCAAGAATTTGAGAGGTTGCCAGCACTATTCTAAGAGTTCTGCCTATGCTTTCACAGAAAGGGAAAGCAACAGCTGAAGGTCAGTATTTGAAGAGACGGGAGAAAAACAGAATTCTCAAAAGAACCCTTGAAAACATGTCATTTTATGGACTGGATAAGAGAACAGTGATTCACTCTAGATCAGACTTTTAACAACTTCCTCACACTTCAGTCTATAAAAGGTTCAGATAGCATCCCTTAAAAAGTGGCAGAGCTGGCCTCTGTTATCTGAGGATCTATTAATTTAACTTCATAAACTGTGCTATGGACTTCTTGCAGACTCGGGTTATGCAAAATTATTTGGGTTAAGAATATACTGCTTCAATCTCTACACTGATTTCCAGTAAATTGTCACCAATCCTATGGTATGCGCAGAGATGACTTTAGCAATTAGATCATGCTAGTAGCACAAAAACAATTCAGTGAGGGGGCTTGTCATTCTAATAAATCTTTAGTTATTAGGTACTGATACTATCTGATTATAAACATGTTATCTGGTCAAGCTGAGTTCCTGCCTCTTATGTAGAAACCAGGATATATGATCCAATTTTCAAATGCTGAGCTGTAAGCAACTCTCAGTAACTTTTTTAAGAAGTGTTTTCTGTTTATAACTTTACCAATTACATCAGTGTGCCTAAATATAGATACAGGAGCTTGATTTTAGACCTGAATTTATTTTGATTTTAAGCCTTCAAGTTGTCTGAAAAATCAAGCTATTACCTACATGTCTACTGACCACAGGAAAAAAAAATAAATATATATAGACTGATTCCCTAGAGGCATCCCATGCTTTACTATACTACCTATGGACACAGTCCAATTATATATGCTGCTGAGCCAAACACAAAATAGCTGATTTAAGTATCAGAAGAACAATTATTACCATGAAAAACATTCCAGGCTTTCATCAGATGTGCTGGCTAAAATGAGAATACCTGTTTTCCACAATACCCCTAACTGAGTGGCGGAGTGAACATATGACAAAGGCATCAATACTAGGGGAGTGAAACCAGTGTTTCTGGTTCACTGCATGGTGCAGGGGATGAAGGTTAGCTATCAAGCTCCCTCAGCTCCACACAGACTTCATCAGAGCACTAAGTTTGAAGACAGAAGGTAATAAGATCAGGCTCATTAGAGATGAGCATACCACTGTTGGGGGTGAAATCGATAGCCCAGCTGAAGTGCACCTCCACCAGCACACACAGTATGTGGAACAAACAAGAGAAGCTGGAAGCCACTGTGAAGCAGGAAAGCTGTGATGTAGTTGCCATCACGGAAAATAAGTGGAATGACTCACAAGACTGGAGACATGCAATTCATGGCTACAAGTACTTCAGAAGGTGAAATCTTTGGTAGGTAAAAAACTGTCTGTATAGCTGGACCCAGAGGCTAAATCTGTTGCAATCCAGTTGGCAGCCAGTTGCTCATGGTGTTCCCTGGGTTTAGGGCTCCTCAGTTTTAGGACTGGTCCTTTTGATGATCTGTATGAGGGCATAGAGTGAATTTCTTCAGTGAATTTGCAGGAAACTTCAAATTGGGTGGAAGTGTTGATCTGCTCTCTACAGATAGACAGGGACAGAGTCAATCAATGGACTGACAAAAACAGCATGAGGTTCAATAAGGGGAAGTGCTGGGTCCTGCATTTGTGTCCCAGCAAGCCCATGCAGCACTATAAGCTTGGGGAGGGGTGGCTCAAGAGCTGTTCAGCAAAAGGGACCAGGAGATGCTCAGTATGAGCCAGCAGTGTGCCCAGGTGGCCAAGAAGATCAGTGGCACCCTGGCCTGTATGCAGAACAGCGTGGCCAGCAGGACCAGAGCTGCGTCTCCTGCTCTTGGCACTGGTGAGGCCACACCTTGAGTACTGTGTTCAGTTCTGGGCCTCTCACTTTAGAAAGGACATTGAGGTGCTCCAGACCATCTCAAAGGAAGGTCAACAAAGCTTGTGAAAATGTGTCTTATGAGGAATGACTGAGGGGCTGTGTTTGTTGAGAAGAGCGCCTCAGGAGGGACCTCATTGCTCTCTACAGCTACCTGAAAGGAGGTTGTAGTGAGGGGGGGGCAGTCTCTTCTATTGTGCCTGCAGTGGAAATGCCCTTAAGCTGAGACAGATGACTTTCAGATTAGATATTAGAAAAAGGGTGGTCAGGCACTGGAAAAGATTGCCCAGGGCTGTAGTGGAGTCACCATCCCTGCAGGTCTTTAAGAATTACCTGGATCTGGCACTGGTGTCATTTAGTAAGCTGATGCTTTTTAGTGGTTGAGGGGTTACAGTGGTAATCCTGGGTTGATAGCTGGAACTGGTGATCGTAAAGGTCTTCCAGCCCTGGTGATTGTATGATTCCTGGCAGGCAGGGAAAAAGAGGTGATGGTGTTGGTCTGAATATTAAGGAATCTTTCAACTGTCTATCAAGGATAATGATGACAAAGTTGAGTATCTGTGGGTAAGAATCAGGGGGAAGGCCAACAAGGCAGACATCCTGATGGAAGTCTGTTATAGACAACCCAACCAGGATGAAGAATGAACTATGCTGTAAGCATCTGGCTGATGTTTCACAATTGCTAGCCCTTGTTCTTGTGGGAGACTCACTTGTGGGGTGTCTGCTGGAAACTCAACACAGTGGACAGAAGGAAGTATAGGAGGTTTCTCGAGTGTGTGGAAGACATCTTCCTGACATAACTGGTAAGGGAGATGCCCTGCTAGACCTGCTTTTTACAAACAGAGAAGGGCTGGTGGGAAATGTGGTGGTCAGATGACATCTTTGGCACAGTGATCATGATATAATAGAGTATTCAATTCTTGGTGAAGTAAAGAAGGGGTCAGCAAAACCTCTGCCTTGGACTTCAGGAGGGTAGACTTTAGTCTGTCCAGGATGGTAGTTCAGAGAGCCTCCTAGGAAACAATCCTTAATAAGAAGGGGGTCCAGGAAAGCTGGACATACTTTAAGAAGGAAGTCTTAAAGATTTAGGAAAACACCACCCTTCCTATGTGCCCAAAGATGAACTGGGGAAGAAGACAAGCCTGGCTGAACAGGGAGATTTCATTAGAACTTGGATTTACGACCTTTGAAAGAAGTGGCAATTAACTCAGGAATGGTATATGAATGTCATTATGCCATGTAGAAAGAAAATTAGAAAGGTGAAAGGTCAGCTAGAACTTAATCTGGCCACTGCTGTAAAAGATAATAGAAATGTAACTTAATCTGGCCACTGCTGTAAAAGATAATAGAAATGTTTTTTATAAATAAATAAATGAACAACAAAAGGAGGGTCAATGAAAATCACCAATGGATGCAAGGGGATCATAATCACCAAGGATGAGGAAAAGGCTGAGGTACCTAAAGCCTTCTTTGCATCATTCTTTAACAGTAAGACCAGTTATCCTCATGGCAACCAGCTCCCTAAGGTGATAGACAGAGACAGAAAGCAGAATTGACCCCCTGTAATCCAAGAGGAAGAGTCAGGGACCTGCTGAGCCACTTTGATACACACAAGTCTATGGGACCAGCTATATTTAAGGACATTAGTACTAACATAAACAGTAATTTTGTCTACCTGACCTCACCATATCTTCTGAAAACAGAAAACATTGGAGTCTTGAACTGGACTTCCAAAAATGTAAGGTTCCTCCATAATCATTAGATTATCTGAAAAAGTAAATCCTTTATTAAATTAATTTTGGTTCCTACTGTCCCTTTTGGCCTTTCAAAACTATATTTACTTACAAGATAACAAGACTTCTGAAAGAGAATGCTACATTCCAGTTTTCCAATGAACTTAGTCTTTGAGGACCCCAGCACCATGCCTCCAGGCTACTTCATCAGAGCTTTGTCACCATGACTGCCACACTAATTCTGAAGCTCTTGTCATGTTCTTAGCTGAAAGCATATTTGCCAGCACACCCAGTGTCAAAATACTTTTCTTACTAATCGAAGGGAACAACATCTGGAAAACTAATGAAAAGGGATTGTTAAACTGGTTCCCTCCCATCTAAATTGCAAAAGAAAACAAGTCAGAGAAATTCCCAACATATTTTTGTCCCTGCTCTATAACCTCAGCATTTAGGTATTTTAGCATTGATCCGAGACTCGCCTGCAGGGCGAGATGTGACCTTTTGAATTTAAGTCCATTAGTAAAAAAAGCAAGAAGCTTTGTTCATGTAACACTCAGGTTTACAGCAGTGTTAAAGTTCCAAGCTCTCCACAAATTCCCATCATATTGTTGATGGGAATACAAATTTCATATACATACAAAATTCATATACAAACAGCCCCACAATCCCTCCTCATAAATATAAGTAATTTTTGAATGCATCTTTCATTCATAAATCTATAAAAATAAAGCATACTTGAATAAAAATGCATGTGTCGAAACTACAAGAAATAACCAAATACAGTTCAAACCACCTGGCTACATACTGAAGCAAATAAAACACGTTAGTTACTATTTTTTTTTAATAGTATTCAGGGACCTTATGAGCAGAATCAGAAAGTAATGCTACAGATGATCATGCTATTGTGTCAATAGAGAATGAATTTCTTAAGGTTAAAAACCTTAAGGTTAAAAACCATTTACTCCAGACAGACTTTTCACAGCTAAAAAAATGGCAAGGAGGGGAAGAGAATAAAACCATCCTATTTCAGCATGGCATGTCTACAATAACAGCAAGAGTGGGTTTCCCTTGCCACAACTGGATGTGTGAAGTCCTAAGGAAAAGAGGACAGTTGAGTCAGGCAAATTTTTTGTTCTTCTGCCCACTGTTCTCCCCTCAGCTGCCATGGACAGTTGCCATGTCCCCTTCTGCACTAGCAAAGGCTTAACCTGGAAAAAAGTCCAGGACCAAGCCTTTCACAAGAACCTCCTACATTAAGGGAAGAACCAGAAGGCATAGGACCATTCTCATCTTTCCCTTCCCAGCACAAACACCCTGAAACAAGAAAGTGACCTCACTTTGTGTTGTCTAGCCTTGGAGGCACAAGCCTTTACTACGTCACAGAGCAGCACTGAAGTTAGCAACAGCAGAGATTGCACAAAAAGGCTACTGTGTGCAAATGACCCAGAGCTTGGCAATCCACTTTTAGAGCTACCTCTGCTGTAAGTTCAGCCACAGGCCTTCTTGGGAAATAATGTAGTTTAAATCTGACCTGATTCCTTTGTGCTATCTTTTGTCCTTTCTTCCAGCGAAGAATGGGCTTCAGAGCAGTTAGTTCCTTGTCGTCTTTTCCTCCTTCTATCACATGTTCTCCAAGGCTGTACGAAGCTTCAAATACAATTGGAGAGATGACGTCCTTGACTCTTTTCTGTACAAGAAGACAAACAGATATTTCACCTATGCATATAGCCAAGCAAGTTTCTATCTACAACAATTATACATTCAATCAAACTAGATCATTTAATTAAATATGCAATTAAACCGGATTCAACACTGCAGACCAGTTTCTCTACTTCCTTTATCCTTCTCCAGATCAAGCAGGAATAAGCATATTACAATGAAAAAGTCAGAAGTTTTAAAAAAAAGTTTAAAGTTATTCTTTTGGGACCTATTCTTCAATGCACAGAAGCAGTGGAATATTTTTCCCACCTATAAATCAAGTGGTTTTCAATAAAAATATTCTTTTAAAGAAAAAAAAATAGAAAGCAATTAAATTATTCCTGCAGAAGCAAAGAGCAAATAATCTGAATCTCTGGGGTTTCAAAATCCTAGACTTTGACTGAGATCACCTCTAATGAGCTCCACTCATTAAAAGAACAGAAAATTCCATCTTCCCTTGTTGTTTTGCAATATCAGTGAAATGAATGGATGAGCAAAGTTACTAATGTGGCTATAAAATAGGATTACAGATATGAACAGGCAAGAAAATCCATCTTCCAGTTTGTTTCTCAAAGCAAAATTTACAGTTTCCTCCATCCTCAGCACAGCAACACTTTCAGTTTGTAAAAGAAGAAAGTTTTTCAGTTTATTTGCTTATTGTAGGCTTCATACCAGATGTATAGAATGGTGCCATATTATTTGGCTGATGGGACAAAAGGATTGGCTTCTCTGGTTGCTGGAGCCCAAGCCACAAAATTCATACCGTTTGTTACAACATGCAGTGTCTAAATCCAGATTATGGTGCCAGGACAAAGTGCTCATTGTGCTCTGTTCAGTTCTGACTTCCAAAATCCAATTTACCAGAAAACCTAAGAGCAAATACTCTACCTTTTCATAGGCAAACATTCCTCTTAAATTTTAGTTACTTAAAAACATAGCATTAATTCAGCGCAGATGAAACTGAGGCAATAAATAAATCCCATAAGTAAGCACATCAAACCTTCAAATGGGCCAACTCTCAATTTTGCCTTGCACTGGTTAGTGGGTTTCTCTGAACACAGCTCACCAACCACAAGAAGCAATTGAGATGCAATGCCACTAAAATTACATCTTCCAGATGTGGGAAACCTGGGCACTAACTGGCTTTCAGACCACCCTGTTTGATCTGCTTCAAGACAACCATACCTCTCCAATATGTTGACTGTCCACAGATCTCTGAAGTCAAAGATTAGTGGCTAACCAAACTCCCGAATCATGGGTTAGTTGGATGAATAATAGCAAATATCAGACTGGATGACATTTGCTCTCCTGCACCTTCAGCCAGCCCTTAAATTCCCTACCCTAATATGAATATCTGCCAGTACTCTGAAGTTTAGACTGTATATTGCTTAGAGCGATTTGTGCTTTCTTGGTAAAGAACACTGATCAACAACAGACATAGCAGTGGTGGTAGCTTGATGTCTTCACCATCCTATAAAAAGGACTATGGATGATCTGCAGCACTTCTAATCCTCTCAGCAGAAGAGACACTCGTGCCTGCAGCCTTTTCCTCCGTCCTATCCCCAGGATTGGAACTGTACCATACTGAGACTACTAAATAACAACACTACAACTCACAAAGATAGCTTTGCTCTCAGAGAAAATCAAATGTATTAACTTAAGTGAGGATTGTTATCAGCCTATGTGAAGACTTTGTATCCAAGAAGAAACAAGACCATAAAAGAGCATGCCATACAGCAACAGTCAAACACAAAGCAGCAGGCAAATTGCCACCTAATCCAACTGTATGCAACCAACTATATAAACACAGAACAATAAAAATGTACACTGTGGGTTAAATTAAAACCCACCTACCATTTTTGTAATTTTACTACTGCAGTATGTTAAGAATAAGTACTTAATCACTTCTATGCATCTTAATATGGTGTTGCAGGGTTCAGACCAGTGCTCTTTAAAGTCAAAAGGTAAGTTTCCTATTGAGTTTGACGAATATTGGCGTGAACCTTTATTGTTTGCTGGCGTTCTGCTTGATTTTAATGGTGAAATTCTGATTTCTCCATCACCACAGCCCTGGGAAATACATTTCACATACACATTTATCTTTAAGTAAGGATAAAATTATGAATGCTGCCCAGTTATTAATTTTTCTACATGTTCAGTCCCTTCTGCTCACAATCCCTCAAAAACGAAGGCAACAGTCTGTGGCATTTGTCTTCAGTAAGACAGAGACAAGACAGTTCTGTCTCACAGGTGCACCACAGACTGTCTGGGATGTGAACACATAAAATGAATAATTAATACTTGGCCAAGGACAATCTGGAAAAGTATTATTTTGGGCTATTAATATGATCAATTTCTTTCTCTTTCAGTCTACCCAAATGTGTTGCTTCCTGTGTTGAATCATATATTGATGACACAGCCTGCAGATTGCTTTTAAGTATTCCTGATTTCTAAGAGGAAGCCAAAAGATTCAATGAGAATAAGGTTTGAGACAGACTGAAAAATCCTTCAAGTCAAGGAAACTGTACATTTTTTATATAAGTTGCATGATCCTAATGAACTGGATTTGTCAAGTGATATGATTTCCATGAGCAGCTTTTACATGTAATTGCCATTTGACACCACAAGGCTGCTATGCTATGGAAGTGGTGTAGTCTAAAGACATTTCTGAGTCCTGAAAAAAATAAACTGGAAAATCATAGCATATGAACAGCACAGTTTGAGTAATTGAAAAAAGAAAGCTTGGAGGGTACTACAATGAGTGTAATAGACAAGGAGTTCAAATTATGAACAGAAACAACTATGTAATTAGGATTCAATGAGTAACAGTCAGTTAATTTAAGTAATAAATACTTAATCTGTACAGACTGGAGTCACTGAATTGGTGCAAGTTTTCACTGAACTGGAAAGCTTACCCTAGCCAACATGATAACAAATGCTTGCTATCTCCTCTCACAGAACAATCATCTCAAAGAAATTTTTGAATGTTGTGGCAGCAGCTGTACATGGCCACATATTCCTCCCTTCTTTTTTTTTTCTGGCTTAGCAGAAGAGAAAAAAGCAAGAAAGCAAAGTCTCTGCCAGATTTATGACTGTATTTCTGTTTGACTTCAGTATCAAAAAGTCCTAAAAAATCTGAAAAGTAACCAAAGAGCAATGATCAAATGTCACGTCTGTGATTCTGAATATAATTTGCAGTTTAAGATGGAGTGTGATAATTCTAAGAAATAATTTTTGTCACTTTTCATAGGCATGGCCTAAGGCACATCATGACAACACACAAATACAGAGTCCAACATCCTAAAGGCACACTCCCTTGGCAGGCAGCCACTGCCTTCTACAACCTTAACTTTAGGCTACCAAGAGCCCACACACATCAGGAATTCAAGTAAATTTGGCTGGAACAAGACAGAGTTTTAGTCAAGGGATAAGATTTATTCTTCTCATGATGCAAAGCGGTTGCCAGACTGGATATCATTTCAGCTTTCTTTTGGCTCAGTGCCACAGTACACTCAGGGGACTGTACACAAGCTCTATAAATCATCACATTTAATCCCCTTTCTTCAACAAGGTGAAAGTCTCCAGCAAGGACTCTAGAGAGTCCCAAATTCCATTTTTAATTATGGCCAAAGGGCTGAGAAATAAATTGAGATGTAAATAATGTCCACAATCTACAGCAGGAATAAAGGATGAAACATGGCCCTTTAAAGGAATGAATATGAACAAATTTTCAGCAGTATCATCTGACGAAATACACATAATCATCAAGATGACCTCAACAGTTGCTTGATGCCATGTCTTTCTGGAGTTTCTCTTTTCCTTCTCTGTGGGAAAGTTCTCTGATCTGTCGGGCCTTTTTTCTACTCCCTCTGACTTGATCCTCAGGATTTTAACCCATGCATGAGTTCCAGAGCTTTTACTGAATTCAGCACAGCTTTTCAGTACTTCAGGGAATTAAGTTCTGTTTAGTAAAATGACAGAGAATGAATTCCAGAACCTGTTTTTTAAAACACTCAGCTTGAAACTTATAGTCTAAATGTATTTATTTCAGGTGTTAAATAATAAGCTCTAATAACAGACTAGGAATTTTTATAGGCTTAAATATACAGAACAAATTTGACAATCCAAATTTAACAGACAACATATTAATGCTGCAAAATGTATGAAAGACACTGTGCTAATGCTAATCCAGCATACAACTTTAGTCAGATCACAGGTCACTACCACATAAATCCTCAACTCAATGTCAAGAAATAAATAGTTCCCTGATCAGAGATTTCAAATATTACTCAAATGTCCACCAGCCTTCAGAAACAGGACACTACTGCCACAATCTATGAAACAAAATCACTGCTGTAGGTCTTAATAAACATACATTATAGCTTATGAATCAATAAGATAACAGTGCTTGACTTTAAAATGAACTATCTTCTCCTGTTATCTCAGTCTCCCTCTCTAAACTGTGAGTCATCCAGGATGGAAAGTTTAAAAGCCATGGAATTCAATAAGAGTACTAATTAGATAAATTGGCTTTTAACTTGAAGACAGATTTTCATTCATTTCAAATGAATGAATGTGTACATGTCATTCTAGTATCTGAAAATTAATAAGGAACAACTTACGTTCCTTGCCCTGTTCCTTGCAACACTTGGAACTCCAAGTTTAGATACCTTGGTGTTAAGTCCCAGTGCAAGCTAATACTTTCAGCCACCTACTATGCCAAAGAATAACAACCTTTGTCCTCACAAGAGCTTTCCTCTGTCCTCTGCTTACTTTGATAAAGATATTCTAGGACTCGTAAAAAGTTATTTTGAACTGGCATAAATTTAGAGTTTATGTGTCCCCACTGCATAGTCATGACAAAATCAGATAGAAAAGATCTCATTTCCATTACACACAAGTTGGGGATTATTTTAATACATTTTTTTTAAGGTTTTAAGATATTACTGTAGTTAATAGGGGAAAAAAAAACAGCTGCAAACTCTTTCCAGGAAAAGAGACACAACTAGAAGTTTATTTGGTTGGTAAAAGCTCATTTACAAAGTTTCGAGTGAATTTTTTGTCAAATTAATAGTATATGAAGGCAATCAGGGCCTGATGTTTCAATCATATGTGCTACTGTTTTAAGGTCTTGTGACAGCCACAGTTCAAAAAGTAGTTGAATAGCCTTTGTTGCTAAACTTCAACTATTACTTAGACTTACTAAGACTTCTGAAAAATCTCAAAGTTTATAACAGGGAAAAAAAAAAAAAAAGCAAAGTATTTATTTGCAGGGTGTCACATGCCCTAATGTTATTTAGGGTTAGTGTTTGAAAGTATGGGAGTACTTTCTTTATCCTCTTCCTAAATGCTTTACTCCAGGACACAACTGTTTCCATTAGGTCAGCAACTCCTCTTGGCACACACACTGAAAAGTGAAAAGATGTCTTGGGAAAGAAAAAAGCTAATCTTAAATCTAGTTAAATAAACACCAGGCGCCTGGGAGCCTGTATGCATTGAGAGAACACCCTGAGACACTGGGTGTCAAAACCCAAGCTGAGAACAGTCTCACTCTGAATCACAGTGCTCACTGCTCTCGTGCATCTGGATTCCCACAATCAGCTGGCAAGTGATAAAGGTGTTACTGATGTAGGCATGGGAGAAATTGCAATCAATAGTGCAAATATTCCATGTCAAAGGTTACAAAGGCTTAGCAATCATATACCATGGATAATTCTCCCAAGGTAATCAGTAAGTAAAGCTACTGCCTGCCATCCAAATTCAATATTATGCATTAGTGATCTCAGGTCTTGATTTTCCAGCTCTGGACTAAAATGCATTATGGCAGTACAGTTTCATGTTCTTTTTACATATTTGAATGTCAGCTTTCTTACTAGACCTACTGTTTTCACTTATGTTTTTATTACCCACTCCCTTTCTCTCTTTTATAGCTCACTTTCAGTCTTTCATTGGGGTCTTTTAGATGAAAACTACAGAAAATTCTTTGACTATTTAAAATCATGTTACTCCCCTTTGAAGAAAACAGACAAAATGGGTTAAAATACCCAGCTTTTTCCTTGTACCAGGCAAAGCAAACTGATCTGCAATACATGACAAGACACCTGCAATACTGATAAAACAAAAATACAAATCCTTAGAAAGCCCAGGAGCTGATGGGTATTTATGAAATGAAGATGTGAACTTAATTGAGCAAAGAGAACCCAAGAAGGAGGAATAGGGGTAATAGGGTTTTATTTATTTTGTTCTCTTTCTGAAAATATAAACTACTTCAGCAGGGAATAGTATACAGAATAGAGACAATAATTAAATCCAGAATCTTCCTTTATGTATGTAACTTATCATATGGGGTTTTTTTTTCATTGGAGTTTCCACATTTCATATTCTGCTGATAGAATGTTTTATCAAAACAAAGCTTTAAAGAGATTTCCTTTAAAAGTGTCTTAAACTGCACTGAGTGCATAAGAAGAGATAGTTCAGCTACCTGTTTCCTTTTATCCCTCCAACCCTGATTGAGAAGTCGAACACGGGTGCTGTGTATGAAGCTGTTAGAGAAGGAGCTTAAGATCCTTGGCCCCTGAGTCATATTATATGGTAACAGGTCTGCTAAAAGACCAACACATGAATGGACCTAGAAAAGTGTTGTTAACTTTATGGTTAATTTCAGCATTCATATACTGTATTTTCTTGTTCACTGTCTTGCTTTCTTCCTATATACACCTGGATAAAGCCAGCTGTGTGTATGTTTCATCCAACAAACTTCCAGTGCAAAATCTCCCACACAAGCCAAGGACTGGGGTGATGACTGACTCTCCCAGTCCCCTCCTGAGGCCATAACCCACAGGGATGGTCAGGAACCTTCCTTGATGGTCATATGCCCCTTTTGCTGTGTGTGGTATTTCAGATTGAAGGTATAACGCAGCTTAGCAGCTGATGACTGCTGTTTGACACTGAACGGCAATGTGGACCCCAGTCTTTGCCTGAGTTCTATCTGATTCTTCACAGCCATGAGTAAACCCCTCACCTACTCTGTAAGAGAAAGCAGACATCCTTCCTTCATTCCCTTCTTCTCATGATGGTTTTTCTTCTTTCTCTTGAAAAAAGTATGGCAGAAGCACCTGGGCACATTTCAAGAGCCAACAGCAAAGTAATCAATAGGCTTCCCCCAGAATCTCTGTACCGGACACAAGAGAAGGACGTGCTTTTTTCCTCAGTGTTTCCCACTGATCATTCCACAAAGTACCTGACTAAATGTCTGCTCCCTTTTGAAGGTGCCTGTCACTTTTCAGAGAAAATAACCATCTAAGACAGGTTTATGAATTGAGACAGGATTCCCCTTCATGCATATGAGTCTCTGGTGGTTTAAGAACAGTATTCCCACTGAATTTAGTGTTCCCACTGAATCACTCCATTGTGATGTGGCCACACCATGCACTGCTTGCTTACTCCCCTTTTTCTCTCCTCCCTCCTGCAGTGGGCTGGAGAGGTGAACCAGATGCCCAAAAGGGCTGAGATAAGAACAATTTACTGGAAACAGCTACGAAATAAGACAATGAACAGCAGCGGCAACAATACAAGTATGTACAAGATAGAGGTGAATGATTCACATGTTCACCATGAGGGAGACCCCCAACAGTACCCAACCACTCCCTCTGCCATGTTATGTGAGCCAGAAAAGGGACCTCTTCCCCATCACTGGAAAATTACATGAGCTGGTCTAGAATAACCTCCAAGTTCCAGCCATGCCCCTTGTGGGACTGCCAAAATTAACACTCTTGGCTGGTACCAGGATAGGGTCCTGGGACACATTTTCTCTCACACTGTCTTAAAGCATACCTGTGTCACATCCAGCAGGTCACCTTACTATCAGTAGGTCAAACATCTATGGATGAGATTATCCTGCTATATTCCCTAGAACTGCAATGGATTTGTTTGAAAAAAGCACCAGTCTGTAACAACTGACAGATGCCCAGATGCCATTTTAGTTTGAACTTGGTATCTCAAAAAGTCCAGGTGCCTGAAAATCTGCTAGAAGAGTCAAGTGGCAGTGGACAGAAAGGCTGGATGGCTCTGAAACATCACAGTAGCAGTGGAAAATATATTTTGATAGATACTTTATTTTAACCATTTTTTCCCTGAATTGAAGGCCTGACTATATGCTGACTCTTTCAATACTGTTGTTACAAAAAGCATTTAATCAATACAGCTTTATAAGAAACACATGTGTGAAACAAGGAAAAATTCTAGACCATTATTCATTAAGTCCAGTTTCCTTTAAAAATGTACAGGAAAAAATAGTAGCATTGTGTCAGGATTCAAAGTAAGCAGAATCATCCTGAGTAGAAGAGGATAGCTAGACATGAAAAAAGGTTAACATCAATGTTTTTACTGACAGTTAATTCAGTAAAGTAGAAGTGCTAGAAATGGCCCTTGGAACTCTTCCAAAGAAAACAACATACTATCCAGCATGCCTTCCTGTCTGCATGCATCTGAGAGAGGCGAAGTACATGAGAAGAATGATGTTCCTATAGTTTCATTTACAAACTATTGAGATGAGAACAGACTACTTATGAAATCTAGAGATATTTACACACAAAAATATAAATCCTTCTCTGGCTAACAGAAGAATAGATAGAACACAATGGGAATCTGGGAGGAATGTTGTTATAGTGGTTTGACTGGGCAGGACGCCAGGTTCCCACTAAAGCCACTCTATCACTTCCCTCCTCAGCAGGACAGGGGAGTGGTATGATAAAAGGTTCATAAGCTGAGATAAGGGCAAGGACATCAAATTATATCCAAGGATAAGGAGTCATCAATTGCCATCATGGGCAAAACAGACTGGACTTGAGGAAATGAACTGAATTTCCAACCAAAATCAGAGCAGGATAATGAGAAATATAACAAATCTTAAAAACACATTTTCCCCATCCCTCCCTCCTTCCCAAGCTCCACCAGAGTGACACAGGGTGATGGGGGATGGGGGTTATGGTCAGTTCATTACAGGTTGTTTCCACTGCTGCTCAGGGAGAGAAGTCCTTCCCTTGCTCCAGCATGGGGTCCCTCCCATAGGAGAGAACTCTCCATGAACTACTGCAGCATGAGTCCTTCCCACAGACTAGTTCTCCTCAAACTGCTCCAGGATGGGCTCCTTCCATGGGGTGCAGTCCTGCAAGAACAGGCTGCACCAGCATGGGTAGTCCATGGAGTCACAAGTCATGCCAAGAAATGTGCTTTTCTCTGTATGATCTGTAGGCCCCTGCCACAAGCCTGCTGTACTACAGGCTTCCCACAGCACCAACAACCTTCTTTTGGGCATCTCCTGCTTCAGAACAGGTCTACTCCATGGGCTGCATGGGGGTCTCTGCATCCATGTGGTCCTTCATGGGCTGCAGCTGCACAGGTGCTTCACCATGATCTTCATCAGGGGCTGCAAGGGAATCTCAGCTCCTAAAGCACCTCTTACCCCTCCTTCTCCACTGAACTCGGTGTCTGCATAGGTGCTGCTCTCTCACAGTCTCACTCCTCTCCTCTCTGAGCACAATTACATCTGCTCAGTAACATTTTTTTTCTTCTTAAATATGTTATCACAGAGGTGTTACCATCATCTCTGATTGGCTTGGCCTTGGCTTGCAGCTGGTCTTTGAACCAGTTAGCTCTGTTGGACATGGGGGAAGCTTCCAGTAGTTCCTCACAGAAGAATGCCTGTAGCCCCTGCGTGATCAAAACCTGGTCATGCAAACTCAATAGAGTTGTAATAACGTGACTCAAGTCTATTCTTGCACTATTACACCGATGAGGTAGTATTTATTAGTCTCATCTTCCTCAAAACAATTTAAAATCAATCCAATTAAAAGGAAAGAGTGTTATAATTGCCTGCTTTGTCACGTGAATTTAAAAATGTGAAGAGAGCTCATCTGTGATATCAGCTTTTATGTTTAATATCAATTCATGTTTCATATCCTAGGTCTCTACTAGAAGCCTTATGAAATCAGGACCCAAAGGTTGAGCTCTTTACTACCCTATGCCATGGCTTCTGTACAGATATGAGCTGTGATATCTGAAGAGGGTGAGGGAACCATATTATTCTGGAAGCAATATTTGTCTCTAAGGATGACAAATACCCATTCACTATTTTGTAACACTCCAACTAATAGGAATTAATATTATTGACCAAGAAATATTGAGAAGAAGAATTAAAGGAAACTTATCCATTGCATAGCACATGCATTATGCATGGTGCCAGGGGCATTTTTCTAGCCTCTAGTTCTCCTGTTCTGCACATACCTACATACCAGTATGCTAACAATCACCTCAGTAACACCCTGTCTCCATGTTGTCTTCCCATCACTTTTCTCCTCTTCTTCCATTCTCCTCTGATCATCCAGACACCATTTTGCTAACACTCTCCCGTCTTCAGACTCTGAGCCTCTGCTCATGACTTACACAAAACCAAAAGCAAAACCAGGAAAGAATCTGAAGTATATCATTACTTCATAAACCTTATGTTCATTTTAGTCCATTTACAGCTGAAATCACAAATAGAAAACTTGCCATTTCTTTCGACAATGATAAAGCTTTTCAGATGGCTGGGCTTGAGGATATTATACAGGGACAAAGGGAGACTGTTTATCCCCATGGATGAGAGCAGAATGAACAAGTGTTTCTCAGGGGAACCAAGGAAAACCAAAACTTTCCCTTAAGTTCAGTGGGCTTTAAAAACAAACAAGGCAAATATTTCCACAAATAAGTGGAAACCAGTTCCTCAGATCAAAGTTGAGAGCTCTACTCTGAGGTTGGAGATGCATTCACAGGAAATAGAAAAAATGACATTTTACAACAGCAATATTGCATGAACTGCAATAAGGTTTTAACCTAATATGATTAGGTGCAGGTATTACCACTTTACACATCTCCTTTGATTATATGCTCTCCTTTGAGTACTTCTGATTATTTCACGCATTATCCAATGGGTCAAGTGTGTTTATTCTAACAGCAGTACTTTCTCAAATCCCCATCTCTCTGTTCCACAACATGTAAAATTTTGGTAACAACACAAACTTGTGGCCTGCATGGAAGACTTCGCTAGATGGTACTCAGTGATTCTAAATGGATAAACAGAATATGCTGTGATTTGGGACAAGAGAAGAAATTTCAGCAAAGCTGGGAAAGGGCAAAATTAGCTTCTTCGCAACCACAGGCCCTGACAGCTAAATACACACAAATCCTTGGGGAAAGGTCTGAAAGAGTTTCTAACCAGTGGGAGTCATAACGAGAAGGTATCAGAAGAAGGGAGGGGTGGGGGAATGATGGGGGCAGGGGGCATTGAGGATTGATTTATTGTTTTATAATTCAGTTTTCAGGAAGATATAACAAAAAGTCATTAAAATACATGTTTATCTGCACTAGATATTCTCTTGCATTGTAGAGGTGTAAAATAATCTTGATCTGTCCAGACTGCTCTCCTTGGGCCTTTGGGTGTTTCAGAAATAATCATTTCTTTTCTCCTGATTATCATCATTTGCATGGTACCCTGAGCACAATATAGACATTTTGTGAAGGGCTGTGATTCAAAATGACCTCCTCTGTATACAGCAACCCATTAAAAACCAAGAGACAATCACGTGGAAAAAGGCACCTTCTCAGGTCTAAGGCATAGTATGACTGGAACCAGTTGCATCATGCTAAAAACATAAGACCGTGGCAGACCCAGCTCCAAAGGGAAAAGGACCCTTTGCTACCCTCCAGTTTGAGTGTATGTAATGTAGCAACACTGCCCTTGGATAACTAGGTTTTCAAAGGCTGAGGGCTCAGCAGCACTAGGACTGGAAGCAATTTTGGTAACAGCATCAACCACAATAACTATGCTCACCCTAGCTATCAAACTAGGTCAAAACTGATGTTATTTCATTTTCAGGAGTGAAGTCTTTCCTTAATTTTCCTACTGAATGAACTTTGGAACATATTTTTCCAGAGTCTGTTCATTTCCAAAATGGCTGGAATGCAGTGCTGAAGAGCAGATCAGAAAACAGTTAAGTGTATGGGAGGAAAAGTATCAGACAGTGCAAGGAGCAACTGCAGAGAGCTGCAAGTGCATCAGAAGCATGGTACTCAGAACCTGGGAAAGACAAAGTGAAGGGGAGATGGAGGAGAGAAGGATATCAAGGCTACAGGCCAGGATGATGGAGTTTTGTCCCTACACGCAGCACATACCAAATCCTGAAAATGACCACCAGCAACCTCTAAATGCTTTGTCATACTTAAGAAAAATAGCTGCGTAGGGAGCTTCTGTAGTAGACAGTTGGTCTTTCATAAAAGAATCACAGATCAGAAGTGTGTATTAGACAGATTCCCTGCACAGCCTACTCAAGCATCAACTGAGCTCTGCTGAAGCTTGAACACATAACACCAGGAGTGTGTTTTATTCACCAAACTGTGCTGTGAGGGTAATGAATACAAACTGATGCTAACAAGTTGCAATATTTTGAACTTTATCTCAATTCCTGTATTATTTGTTCAAAAATTGTATCTTCACTCCCAGACACAAACGAAAATCTGCCATTTTTATCCCACTGTCTGTGGGATTTTATCATATCTCTTTGCTTTGGTACTGTTTCAAAACTCATGTTCAGAGGAACTGATATTGCTTTCCTATAATTTGTCTCTATTTTATCAACAGAAAACTCTTAGAAACAGACATTGTGGTACTAATGATACTTTAAATTCTCTCCTCTTAAAAATAAATTATCCTAAGAGGCAGTAATGGACTGTATCATTAAGTCTACCTTCTTGTATGTCCCAGACATTACAATTAATTTGTTAATCCTCCACCACATGAAATAATTTGTTAATCTTCCACCACATGAAATAATTTGTTTAGCTACAGTTTATTTTCCAGGAACACATGTAGCTAGGTCCTACAATAATCCCTCTTGAATTTAAAAGGCCCTGGGTCTGGCTTCTTTAAATGTATATGACATCATATTTCAGTCACAGGTTTCTGTCACACCTTTCTCTGCTGGATTACAAATAGCTACTTAGGTGCCCCTTGGCCTTCATTAAAATAAAAACGCTGTGATTAGTTCAGATTTCTAAGTGAGGCCTTCCCTTGAACACATGAAAAGGTTTTATACTTTTTTACAACATCATCTAAACAGGAAGCATCTCATCAGTGAACACACAATTCTACACCCAGACAAAGCAAAAACCTATGCAGAAGAAGACACACTCCAAGGCACATTCTCTCTGTATGTGTACCCAAAAACTCATTGCTCTTTTGCCAACCACCATGCTGAGAGGTCATGCTCAATTATTGGTCTGCTATGATCCTGAAATCTTTCACAAGGTCCATGCTTTGCAGAGGATAAGCCTGTCTTAGGGTGATTCATCATGATATTGTATCCCATAATCATCTGTGCCCAAAAATTGTTACTGTATCCTTAAGACCCTGCATCCATGGACCTTGTACCTGTGTGTGTGGAGGCTGCTTGTGCACAGGTGTTTGTGTGGTATTTATGACAGCAACTACTTAATCTTTGCTTAGGCAAAGGCTTCTCTTTCTTTTTAGATTTGTTTTTCCTTGGCTCAGAGAAGCTGCAGTAGCAATCTTTGTGCTTCGTTGAGGATGAATTCCACAGCTGCCTATCTGAACAAAAAATGGGGCATTGTGCTGGCAGAAGTGGAGCAGGGCGGCCCCTCTCCGACTCAAGCTGTTAAACCGAGTAGCTCCAGCCCAGCTGCTTCACCTGCCACACCCCTGTGTTGTGCCTCGCAGTGGGGAGAAGGTCAATGCTGGACAAACCCTCAGGGCTTCATCGGCTGCTGGAACTGCTTCGTGAAGCTCCTGTCTTCCCAAGACAAGGCTGGTGCAATCTTGTATCCCATATTGGCAATCCCATTTCTCTTTGTTCCAATGGGTTGGTGAGGTCTTAACAGTTTGATATCTAGCAGTTATTTACTATTTTTTCCCCTCCCTGTTGGCATTTTGTTTGTTAATAAACCACAGGTTTTTTCCACTTTCATCAATTAGTATTAATTTCTTATTGGTGGAATGGGATTGTAGGAATCTTAAGGAGACAGCTCATTCCAGAGTGTTTTCCTTTAAGCTGTCTCAAACCAAGACAAAGGCCCTTCTCCCCCTTTGTAGGCAGGATGCAGAGTCTTTGCTCCTGGATGAGTGATCTCACACTTAAATGGATTAAAATAAACTTTACTTAAGTGGCTCAGCATAGTAGATGATCCAAAGCACTTTAAAAAAAGTCCCTATCCTCCCCTATTAACCAAGTATTTTTGTGTTATCTGCAAAATGTGGAAATAATTTTGTATTTATTTTCAGATCTTTAATTATTAATGTTAAGCTTCCTACTGATCTCTGAAGAATACAATTAGAAATAACCCACTTAATAACCTTACACTGACATCTCCTTTCTACATCAGTCTACTAAGTATTAACTTTTGTATGTACAAATTTTGTGCAATCTTTTTTTAATTTTTTTTTTTTTTTTTAAATCATAGTGCCTAAAATGTTAAGTGAAATTGTAAGCCCCTAAAATTCTATCACAATCTTCATAGCTACCTTCACTGATCAAACTCATTTATTCATTACTCAGGGTTTGTTGTTTTGGTTTTTTTTTCTTTTTTAAATCAAGCTGGTTTTGTTCCTTTAAATGACCATGACATAATTGCATTTCCATTATATTGTTTATACAATGATGTCAATCTACAGCCCTTTAGATCAGCTTTCCTACCCTTTTTTGGTATATTGACACTTTAAAGCTCTCCATGCTTCCCGAAATTTCCCCTGCATTGCAAGCTTTAGAAAAAGTTTACAATGCTGAGCCAGAGAGCTGTTCAGCAAGTTTTTGGGACTCTTAAGTTTCCAGACTATTTTAGTCTGTTTATTTCTGGTAAACGGTATTTGACATTGTCCATATTTACAAATGCATTAAAAGCACAGCATAAACTTCATGAAATATGAATACATTCTTGTCCTCCTTAACAAAATGTAAGTATTTAATGAAGCACTTTTGATTCCATGTACAAATGATTTTATTACCATAATGGGCCATATTATTGCTAGGATTTATTTCATTAATGCGTCACAACTTTATTCTGAAGAGGCTAGAATCAAAAAGGAAAGACCCTCACACACATTCTGAGGGGACAAAGTACAGCTGCTGTACCACAAGTATTAATGGCCTTGTTACAGCAATCATGGAATAGCTAGGCAATAGGTCAGTAATGTTTTATCAACTTAGAGAACATAGGGAAGGATGTGACTTGAGAAAGCTTTCTAAAAAGGCACTGCACTTCTTTCTTTCCTCTCCCAAGAAAAATGCATGACAATTACTCTTAGCTTCCTCACCATCCAGACTGATTTCAAGCATGACAGCTTCATTCTTCATAACCTGAAATCATGCAAACAGCTAGAAACGAGAGCCTGAAGGCAAATTTATATGCTAGACTTACTGGTACAGTATGTGTCAATAGACACAGAGCATTTTACTAAAAACGGAAAAATGTCCTGTAAAAAGCTCCATACAGCACAGTAGATGTTTAAATCTAGATGGCAGAAATTATTTGCTTCTGCCCACAGGTAATCTGATTCTTTTAAAAAATACCCCAGTCAGGTGAGGAAGAATAAAATGAGTCATCACGAGCGACAGGATGAAAAGACTTACTTAGCTCAGTTTTGTTAAAAATATGGAAGGATTTTTAGGTTTTCTTTTTATTTAAAGAGGTTGGAATTCTCTTTCCACAGAAACCTGTTTTTAGCACTACTCATCTGTAAAGAAGAGACTTCTCTCAGCATATGACATTTAAAAAGGAAACAAAAAGGAAAAAAATACAGCTCATGTTACAGCTGTCAACATTCACCTCTGGCAAGTTTTTCCACGGCCTCTGAGAGGAAAACCCTTTTCATTATGTAGAAATAGCCTCAGTTGACTTTTCCACTCCTCTAAATGGCAGTTTTCAACACATGTCATCTCAAAGGTCTACCTTCACAACTACCTTTTACCAATTGACTACATCTTTTCCTTGGAAAGGGCATTAAAAAAGAAAATTTAAAACCCTAAACAACCAAAACAACATAAAAATATATTACAAATCATCCAGAGGAACCTAAATTAACAATTGTTCACTGCTAGCAAGTCCCAGCTTGTGGTAGATGAATGAAATATTTTCCAAAAATTTCAAATCCTTGGGTAAGACTGTTACATTTAGTGTTGTTTAACCTTAATGCTTTAGGAGATAGTAACTGAGATATTTGTGGTATTCTATGTACACTACCTATAACACAATGTTTAACATAAGCAATGTTACCTGCTTTGCAAAGACTATATTATGTAAAGGCTGAAGGTTTGCCTGTTTACTTTGTTGTCTAGTGTAAATGGAATACAAAATGAAAATTGGCTACCCAGAAAAAGCCAGGACTACCGTAAGCATCAGAATAACATTCACGAAGGTTTGTTAATCTCCTTCTCTGGAAACCCAATGAGAGGAAAATTGTCGCATTTTCAAACAAAATCAGGATTACTCAAGAAGTCCAGAAGTCATTCGTCCTGAAACAAAGTAAAATCTTTCTTTGAAAGAAAGGAAAAGCAGCACACCCAATTGATAAAACCATTGCCTCGGAGGTGAAGCACAGGTGATCACTGCAGCCATGAAGCCCTGAAAAACATTTGTGACATTACACAACCAAAAAGGTTACACTTTTTGAAAGTTGTACTTTACACATCCTTCACTTCCTTTCACATTTAATATTTGTTTTTAAAGCACCTGGTCAAAGAAAACATTTTTGTAACTCTCCAACTTGATGTAGAAGTTTATAGAATTTTTCAAATAATGACTCCTGCCGTCATGAGTTCACACATTGGTATCTCAGATAACAACCTTCAACCACAATACTGTCAAATCCAAACAGTGAGCTAAACAACTAGTTAAAACCGATTTTCTCTGAAAATCCCTGCCTAAATAGCATCTGCCCATTTCCATTCTCTGTGTACCTGAATGTACATCTTTGACATGCATATCAAATGACTGCCCTTCCAAGTGACCCTGGATATAGCTATCAAAGTCTACAACTTCCTCATGAGGGGAAGAGAAGGAGCAGATACTGGTGTCTTCTCTGTGGTGCCAGTGACAGGACCCAAGAGAATGGCCTGAAGTTTTGCCAGGGGGGGTTTGGGTTGGATATTAGAGAAAGGTTCTTACCCCAGATGGTGGTGGTTGGGCACTGGAACAGGCTCCCCAAGGAAGTGGTCACAGCACCAAGCCTGACAGAATTCAAGAAGTGTTTAGACAACACTCTTGGGCACATGGTGTTACTCTTGGGGATAGTCCTGTGCAAGGCCAGGAGTTGGACTCAATGATCCTTATGGGTCCCTTCCAGCTCAGCATATTCTGTGTTTCTGGTTTTTTATTTCTGTTATTTTGTTTTTACATGAATGCAGATGCAGTTTGCATGCATAGTTTTCAAAAATCTGCCCTTGGTCTGATCATTTCTACACACTGAAAAATCCTGTGCTGTGTCCTGATCTCCACTCCAGACTTGAGGGACCAGAAAAACCTATAAAAAGTACAAGACTTTAAAAAAGGGCCATTTTTCTTTCAATTTACTAGAACTGCAACATATTCTGCTTCTCTTCTGTGTTTTACACCATACTGAAATACACTAATCCTTTATTATAGAAACATGAGGCCTGAATGTTTCTGAAAGACCTCTACTCAATTAGTAATAATTTTCAAACTTCAAGCTTAGACTCATTAGGCTTGCTTTAAAACTGTTTCTTAAACATACACATAAAAATCCCACATACAGTTAAAATTATGTTTGTCTTTCTAGACAAACATAACACATGGTCTGAATGTAAGGTATTACTTAGGAGCTGATTTGGTCAATTCCCACAGAGATTAAGTGGTACATGAACAAACAGACCCCCAAATGCATGACAACATAAGGGACCATTTGAAAAGAATGACATGGGAAGGGAGAATATCTTAGTCAATGAAAATGAAGGCTGGACATCTTTCTAACTAATAGTCCTAAAACCAAAATATGTTTACATCTGCTATAAGGCAGGACTGGAATTGCAATCAGGAGCACCTGCTGTCCCACGAAGAGTACATGCAAAGTCCCAGTTCTCTGAATATGGCAGTAACAAAAATCAAGAAACTATTTTCAAGGTCCTCTGTACAGCACTGTTTGAGTCCAAGCTCCTTTAGCCTATTCTTAAAGTGAACTTCTGTCCTTCCAGTGGTACTTCCTTGTCACCACTGCTGCTGCCATCTCCTGAGAGCTCACGTTTGTGTACAATCCAGATCTGTAGACCAATCTCTGTGTCCATCACTGCCACTTGAATAAAATGCAGCAACAATATCCAATGATTTTAAGACAGCAAAATGACATTGCTACCTTCATATACTGTTGGGGGAGTGTAAAAATATATGTATACTTTTAAGAGCAGAGCAAGACCTAGACCAGTTGATCCCATAGCTCCTCAACTCTTTGTTTATCAGCTCAGAGTTTGCAAACTTCACCAGAGGGAACTGAGTGTCAGAAAGCCTTGAAGGTAAGCTGTGGAAGGGAAAGAGGCATGGAGACAGCTGTGGGAAAGGCAGACAAACGCCATTTTTGCTTTATAAAACTTCAGTGGCCCTTCTTATTAATGGAAACACTTGGCTTTTGGTCAACCTGAAGAAGACTTCCACGGCCATTTACAATAACGCTGTCAGGAGTCATTTATATACAAAGCAGTCAGAAATAGACTGCATATCCTGTAAACCAAAAAAGGAAGATGCTATGCATTCTTGATTGGGAATCACGGTGCTTTTTTTAACTCTCTTTACTTTCTACCCAACTGCTAGCTGAAAAATTTATATATTCAGCATATTTTTTCTCAGAGAAGACAGACATAAGGCAATTTAAAACAAGATCAGCATTCTCTGAACTGGAATAAGTATAAAGTAAAGCCTTGCTTTCTTAAATCTACTTCTTTCTGTTAATACAATACAAATATCTGGCTAGACGCAAAGCAAACTGAGTGCAGCGGAGAAAGGAAATATTTTTGAAGAGAGTATGAGTGGAGACAGTGCATATGAAAGCTCAGCATGAAAAGCAAATCCATTTTTATCAACAAACTTGTAAGAGCAGCCTCAGAGCTATCTGTGTGGAATCCTGCTACAGACCATCCAGGCACCATGCAGATCAGAATAGGGCTACAGCCCAGGTACCTGATCTACCTGGTCTGTGAGTCAAACACAGATCATGAGAACTAATTCCAGCTACATTAACAATTAATTAAATCACTTTAATATTACCATAGGTTATCTTAATTTTCACCTGACTTTTCCTCATGCGTAAGTGCATGTAGGGGGGAAAGGAAATACACAAATGGGATTCTGCTTCTTTAAGAAGCACTATTGATAACCATCTTGTTTCAGTTTTGTTCTAGTTATAAAGTGTATCTGCTCTACTATCCTTCTCTTGTAGTACCCAAAGACTCCAACTCAGGCCAAAAAACCTCAGATTAACCTTTTGGTAGGCTTTCCAAGCTACAAACAATTGAAAAAGGTATGCTCACCAGGTAGGACTTATGGGAAACCATCATCTTCACATTCAGTGTGTCATCACTGAGAATGATGACATTGCCGAGCCATGTTGGTAAAGGTAAGGTTTGTGTTTCCAGATTCACCTTCTATTCCAGGATGTATGTGTACTGTCTTTCACTAATGTCACAAACAAGTCCCAGTCTCATTAAGAGTAAGATTAAAGATATTTGCCTCTTTAACCAGCTATTGGCACTTCACAATCTACTTTGGTAATGTGGATTTTAAAAAAAAAAACAAAAACAAACAAACAAAACCCCACAAAGCAAGCAGACAAACGAAACAAAAAATGTCCTCCACAAACGCAACCAAAGAGACTCCTTAAAAAGATGTACCAGAGATTCAAAAGCTCACAAATATCACTATATGCTGCTTCTCCTTTCCAGTCAGACTCACTATAGAGCTGGGTATTTAGCTCTCAGCTTCAGCATCAAACAAGGACAGTGTGCTTGGTCTTGGGGCTTTACCAGACTTTAGTGTGGGATTTCACAAGAGCACGTTTTCTGTGCGTACTGCCATCCAAACTGCATTGCAGCCCTCACCACGGCACTGGGTTTCCCCACAAGTGCTACACATGCTGATGTAAAGCCATATTTCAAGGACAGCCTGACATGAGGGGCAGAGGAACAGCTTGCCTGGAAATTAACCTTCAAGATGTTCACTCTTGCTTTCTCCACAGATACCTTTCCTTTCAAATACATTTTATAAACCACAGTGTTCACAACCTCTTTCCCACCCACTCCAATAGAACGGTGCTTACTACAAGTGTCATTTAAAGACTGAAAATATTTTACCCTACTGTGATAACTTCATCATTACATTCATTGACATTACCCAAATCCCAAAAACATGACAGCTCCCTGCCACTTTTAGAGGAAGATACACACTCTCTTCCCACCACACTGTCCCCAGGGCACACTCATTGTGTGGTGTTAGCCCCCAGCTACAGCTGGTCAGAGAAAGGTCATTTTTCAGGCTCTGATTGTAAAAGCTCTTCACTTGAAAGCACTCCAAGACCTTTTTGACCTTTATTTCATTACTGTGAACTTCCTAGTAAGTATTTCTGTTTTTCAAACTTAAAATATACTCCTGGTGAAAGACTAACTTTGTCTTCACTAGTTGCATTTACATATCATGTTGAATGCAAACCGTGTAGATGTTAAAAAGATGAAAAAATAAAGCAGTTAAAAAATGTACTTTTCCAACCTTGCCCAAACCCAAAGCCAAGTATAGTCTTATTTCCTCTACATCTCACAGCCACACCACATGGAAAATTTCATTCCCCAAACAGCAGCCTACTAAAAAGGCACAATACTGTGAAAAAAGGGTGCTATAATTTAAATCCTTTTGCAGCCATAATTATTGTAGTTGCTATAAAGACAAATCTGTAATTTTTGCAAGCCAAACTAAAGTGAATGGAACAAAAGTACTGCAATTTTTTTGAAAGCTATGAGGGATGTTTTTTCCCTTTCCTGCTGTTTAATCAAAGTAGTGAAGACTGGGGTCATGAAGAGTCACGAAAGCTATACTACTGTTCTCTGCTGGGATCCAGGCTTCTCTGTATTTCTGCAACATAACACCAATTATATTCATAAATCATCTGGAACATTACCCAAAAACGGGAGGGAAAGAAATTCAAGTCCCAATCCAGCAATAGGCTCTATAATGCCTTCAACTCCTATGGCCTTAGAGTAACTAACAATTTACATATAGTACTTGAGAAGAATGTTGCAAACTAATGAAAAAGAAAATAAACAGGACCAAGGACTCCATCCAAGTCAGTCAGGCAAAGCAAAGTTGCAAGGGGGTGTCCTCAGTGAAAAATGCACACTGAAGTATGCATACAACCAACCTCAACCCCTCAGACCTCACCATGGTCTAGAGAAACTCAGCAATGCAGCTAGAACTCAAACCTTTGAATTGAAGAACAGGTTTTGCTTTGTTTGCCTACAGAATTTACAGTGATCTGCCTTTTTTGTCAAGGTTTATTTTTGCTTTTCAGCACAATAAATACAGACGAAAATTTTTTCTGAGGATAACTGAAGTGATGATGATGATGATCCAGTCCTTCTTAGGATGAGGGGATTCAAAGCAAGAATCTCTGCTTTGAATATTTTATCCACATCTGTACTTCCCAGTTTCAAGAGGGATGCTTCAGCTCCCATACTATTTGCTGAGGGTATGGGATATCCTCAGCTGAAGCACAAGAAGACAATTCAGGGTCTCATGTTTATGTTGCAGCTAAAGCAAGCAGGATTGACTATTTGCACAGGATTCAGCACTGCTGCATGATCAAGCAGCATTTTAAATTTGAACAGCACTGGCTCAATTTAAGAGCTCTGAGGATTACCAGTTTCCAAAATGGCAATTATAAGGAAATATTAAACATAATAATACTTAATACAGATTTTGAATGTACCACCTTATTTGTTCTTCATGTATCTTCTGCAGCTGGTTAAAGGATATAGATTTTTATAGATTTTTTTCAAACTATAAAAATTCTGTAAAAAGAGAATGTGTTTTGATATAAACTGATAATTTAGCCAACAAACAAATCTTTGTAAAAATATCCATAAATTACTTTGTACCATGGTCAAGAATCCATTTTAAAAAAGCAGCAAAGTACCTGTAATCATTTTGTCCCCATTTACAAGAAAAAAATCAGTGCTACTTTTCGTCACTTAATCTTTGAGGTAATACTGAGAAAAAATGATTGACCTCTTCCAAACTACTGAATTATCAGTCAGTTTCTTAAATATAGTATTTATATTCCTTTCTTTCATAGCTTCTCATTTCCCTAGATAAACCTTTTTTTTTGAGATAAAAAGCTACTGACTATACTTGTAACTACAGATAAGCAGGACTCAAGACTGCTTCTCTTTCACTTGTGATTGAAAGATTAACGGTGGTATATTCAAGGTTCACAAAATTTTCTGCAAAACTGAAGGAGATAAATTGCAAGTTCTTTCAGTGACAAAAAGCCCTATCACAATTCTTTGAGACATTGTAAGGAAAAGATTGAAAGTATTTAAATTTTTTTTTAATTAGGTTCAGAAATAATTAATTCTGAATTTGAAGGGAAAAAAACATGGAAATAAAAATGAAGGAATGATTCACTTCCTATAGAAATTTCTATCCCAAACAGAAAAAAAAAATTGAGCATAAGGTGATGGAAGAAAAATGCCAACCACATCTGGAAAAAAAAACAAACCTTTTGTTCTAAACTGTTTCTTCCCACATAAGCATACAAAGAGAAAAAAAACATCCTTTCTAATGTTATAGTATGAATATCCAAAGTTTGAAAAACTGTTCTTCTGATCGTCCAACTTTTAGGTTTTTACTTAACTTTATAAAAAACCTATCTTTTCCACTTATACATACTGTATTTTCTCAAGGCCACGTCACTGTCTGCATATAACTCCTTCTTTACTGGAAACCCCAGTCTCTCCTTATTCCCTGTACCTTTTAGGCATAATGCCTCAAACTTCCCACATTACAATTTTCCTCTCACTTGCAAACATCATTCACCACAGGCAGTATGGCTTTACTTAACTTCCATTTCTGATAAGCATAGAAAAAAAAAATCAAGCCCAAAGATAAATGTTACAATGAATAAATACATTTTTAAAGTGTATTTCAGGGTTGTACAGATTCACAGAGGAATTCCTATGGAAAAGCATCAGAGCTTATTGGCAGTACAACTGACTGCTTACTTGCAATTTAGAGTTTACATAGATAGACTGTGAAATTCCTCCTTCCAGGGGTCTGAATCAAGAGAAAATGCATATTCCAATTATTGCACTTTGTTCTCATATCAAAGCAAGCCCATTTTTACCCAAAGTAAGTCACAGTGTCTTTACATCTCCTCATCATGCAAATCCACTTGCTTAGAATAATCCAAATATTACCATAAAAAATTCCTCTTATTTTAAGCCATGTGAATGTCTGCCACACACATTTGACTATTCTTGTCCCAAAAATAGCAAGTGCCATGCAATTCATCTAACACAGCTAGAGTAAGAAAAAAAATGGTTTTTTTGTTTGTGCCAAGCTGACCATGATGGCAGACCACTTTCATTTTTTCTAAGTCATAACATTTGCCAGCAAAGCTTTTGTTTAAAACACAGTATTATCCCACTGAAAAGACATCTGAACATTAAATGTTGATTGGTTCAAATGACAAAGCAGTTTGGGTTTGGGATAGTTTCAGTATTCCTCTAGGGCCATTACAGAAAGATTGCTTCAGTTTTGGGTATTCAGGGTTCAGTGGGGCAGGGTTCAGATGTCGCTACATCATGTCAAGTTCCCTTCAACCTATTAATATGAAACCTTGAAAAGCATCATCGTAATGAAGATTTTTTTCCCTCCTTGGGATGGTATTCATAAGAAATGGTCCCTTTATAATTTAAAGAAAACACAGTCTTAAAACTATTCCAAGTCATGTGCTTCAGAAGAATCGCATTTCATATGAGGAAAACCACAGGAGACAAAAATAAGACTGAAAGATTTAAACTTCTTGATCAGTTCTTAAACAACTTTAAGAAAAGCAGCTTATTCGCAAATTGAATGTGCAGAAAAATAATAAAAAATGTGGACATCAAAAGGCACACTTTTAAAGTAAAAAAATAGAGTTCCTTAAATGTGCAGATAAAGCAAAGAACATTTGGAATAAAATAAATGGGAATGATCTGCACAATTTGAAAATGATCATTATCTAATTATCTCTGTTACATCTCAGAAATATAATCATGTAGTGCTTGCTAAACTAGCTTTAGACTGAGTTGCTGGTAACCATGTAGCTGCACTTTTTCAATTTGAGGGAGTCCTGAATATTTCTGAGTGGAAAAGAACTGCCTGCAAAGCAAAGAAAGTCATGTGTTTACATTTTCCTCTTTTTTTTTTTTTTTTTTTTAAGCACAACCTTGCATACAGTCTTGGCCACTGCCAGCTTCTGGAAAGGATGCAAACATCTTGATTTATTGACTGAAAGTATATATTATCTCATTAAACCCACCTCGTCAAAGACACACTGTGCTACAGGGACATGCTTAGAACAGCACTTTCTCCACAACTATTTTTTCCCTCTAAAATTATCAGAGTCATTACACTCTTCTACCCTGAAATCCTCCAAATCCACAGACTCAAAAATTCCCAGGGACACATTTCTTGTTCAAGGATAAATGGTGGTATCTATATTTTATTAATCTCTAATCTCTGCCAAATTTGTGGGAACTGGCCACTACCTACATGTACCATGATGATTTTTAAACCAGCTGTAGGTTTAAATTAACTCCTGTAGTTTTAAATTAACTCTAAATGCAGCCCCCCCACCTTCAGGCATGTAGCCAAGAGGTTTCATGAATTTGAATTTTTTGCTCTGTTGCTCAATGCCAGCAGAGCTCTGTCAGGGACAACGCAGTGCATCCCTTCTAGGTGCCGCTTTGTATGACAGGACAAGGGCCGGGTGCAACAGCTTGAGGAAAATGGGTGCACTAAAACAGAAAAAGGCTTTGACTTGTGATGTGAAGTAGTTACACAGAGCCTCCCTTGGATGGAGAAACACCTGGATAATGCTGCTGCTCAAACAACCATCCTCAGTATTGTAAACAAAGATGTCAAACACAGCTGGACACAGAAAATGAATTCCTCTGAGAGGGACAGAGGGTTTCTCTACACTGCTGGAAGAGAGAGGGAAAACCATTGTGGGATGCCATGGGTCTTCAGGTGTGCCCATGGATCCAGATGGGCGCTCTCACAAATCACCCTGGCCAGGAAATGTGCTTTTACAAAGCTGCCAAATCTAATCCAAAACCCTCCACTGATAAGCACATGTCTACAAATTTTCCACAGCCAAGGCTGGCACACACCATGGCTGCGTGTGGTTTGGGGCCAGCTGGGACAAGCTGCCGTGCCAGTGTGGCATCAGGATTTGGCTGCAGGCAACACACTCCATTTAACTGCAAGGGTGCACTAACAGTGTTCATTTCCCAGGGCTTCTGCAGTTCTCTGAGTTGACACTAGGGAATGATGGTTTTAGGGGAGTTTGAAAGAGAAAAGGAGATGGCAGAATGCCTACTAAAACTGTTCCCATGGTAAAATGTGCCACAAACTGTGATGGTGATTCCTCTGGGACTAAGACACCACCAGAAATTAGTATAATTTTTATTTTTTTTTTACCTTGATGTCCTATTAAAAGAAGTCACATCAAAATGACACTGGGTGTCTGAGAGATATTTTAAAGTAAAATCAATACCAGAAGAAGACCTGAAACAAGTTCAAGTTTCAAAATATCAAAGGTATGCACATGAAATAGAAATATCTTTCTCTACCAAAACTACCAAAATGTACTGATTAAAGGAAGCCTACACCAAGGAGAAACACAGGTAGAGGAAGATTTCAAGTCTGGATGAAACATTTTGCTGCATTCTTTCCATGACTGGTTTTTCTTTCAAACCCATACTCTAATTTCTTACAAATTCTAGTAAAGAACAAAGAACTGAGAAGAAAGGTCAAAAATGTCAAAAATTACAAAAATTTGATTTGTACATTTCTGAAAGTTACACAGATGTTACTTCTTGGTCACATCTAAACTGAACAAACTTCCACAACAAACATCCCCATACATTCAATTCACAAAGTTTTCAACTAAATAAATATAACAGATTCTCACACAAATTACTTCCAATGAACCTAATTTTAATGCTTAGGTGCAGCTTGTATGAGGTGCAACGTGGCCAAGTTTCCCTAATGCACTGCCTGACCTGGTCCTACTTCTTCTTTTGGACTTCACCCAAAAAGGAGAGAAAGCTACACAGGACTTTGACACTTACTTTCTTTGTCATTTTAAGCAAATTGTTTTGTTTCACTACCTCACTTTCTGATCTGTAAAACAGAGACAATGTTTTTCAGCTATCTTAAAGGAACTTCTTGAGATTGATAATTGTCTGCAAGACACCCTGAAGAAAAACATTTTAAAATGCAAAGCAAAGTATTTTTCAACTAAAGTTCCTATTGCTACCCTGTTTATTAACAAGAGGAAAATATCCGAGCTAAAAACAAGGCACTAGGCTATTGTTTCCCCATGAGGCTCACAGAAATACTTAATTGTCTCCAGGATAATCACACATCACTTAACTCATATCTCACAAAAAAAACTATAAAACCACACTCAGAACCAACTGCACTAACAGAAATAAGGCATTTGGGTGAATAACCCACAACCCTGCTGTGTATTCAGCATCACATGCTACATCTGACCAGTAGAAAGACAGTCCTATTCTCGGGCTGAAGCCAAATCCCTGCACTAGCAGCATGGCCATCAATGCAGCTAACTTACTGAAACCCAGGTGCAGGCTGTTTCTGGAAGTGAGGAATAGGACACAGGGGTTTTTTCCCCTGTGCAGTATGCTGTCATTTCACATAAACACTGTGAAGGAGGGGGAGGAACTTAATTCAAACACATTCATATTTACAGCCATTTATACAGCTTGTGCTGTACTGGAGAATTTAACCTTGCAAGATTCCCCTGATCAAGAGTTTTCAGATCCACTGCAGTTCCCGTTACAAAGAAACCAAGAAGTGTGATGATGCTGCTTTCAGATTCAGCAGCATAACGGGTGATGCAATGTTGGCAAGAGATATAAATGCTAATACAGAGCATAGGAAAAATCACTGAGATAAAAAGCAGCAAGAAAACTAGAGTGGTTGCTAAATAAGGCAAACAATTTTAAAATTAGAGTTGCAATGGGACATTAGGTCAGAAACACAGGACTTTGACCAGATGTTCAGCACTGTTGTTAACATGAATGGAAACAGCATAACTACTGGCTAGATTGTGGGGTTTCTTGGGGATTTTTTTTAAATATCAAAAAACACAGGAACCTTTCAAATTCAAAGGACGCAGACAGGAAAGATTCCAGGTTTCATGAGAAAGCCATCTCTGACACCTTTTCTCCTGTTACCAATTTGTCACATGAATCCAGTCAACAGAAATTTTTAAGAAATAACAGTAGGTATCATCATTGGTTTTGTATGTGTGTTCAAAAAGCCCCTAAAAGAATTTTTTTTTTATTCTATTGAATATTTGTTATTCTACAAGTCATTTTTCTCCTACTGACTTCTCCAGTTTATTTCACCTAAACAAGAACGAACTTGATTGGCTACAAGCACAGTAGCAGAAGTTACATTTGTCCCAGCTTAACCTTAAGTCATGTGAAAATCAAGGAGCTCCAGTCAGCTCTGTGAACTTTCTACAATGAAGAATAAATGACTGAGTGTTGTGAACTCCACTTGACATGACTGGGGATTATGGACTATTCAGTTTTTAGCATTTGACTCTTGCTGCAGCACTTCAATTTGCTAATTCACAATGTCTTCTGAGTTACAGAATCCATGCTTGAACTGAACCTCAGGAGAGAAAGGGGCTTCGTGTTGCATCCTGTGGAGTTATCACCTGAGCACAGTCTCAGGAAAACAAGTGTAGAAACATAAGATTAGTGACTGAATGCTGTGATTGGACTGCATAATCCTTGCAGTATTATTTGAATTAAAAAATATAAATGAAACACGAGAAAATAAACACAAAGGAGACAGAGGAAAAAAAGGTAGTTATATTAACTCCAGAATTAGCAGATGGAAAATTACTTGTTTCATTTTAGAATACATCCAGAAGGCTGTTCCATCAACCCCTCGTCTGGAAACTTGGTCTTTTAACCAAAAACTTGACATTTTTAGATTCCTGGCAAAAAGAAGATATTACCTCCCTATTATCTCCAACTTCCAGTAAACTGAAATATTATTAGCTAGATGTTATTCGCTTTGGATTGCAAACAGCAATTTCTATCCCAAGTGTCAGAGGAAGAGTAGCAATATAGATGGGACTTTAACAATTGTTCAGTAGCCTTGCTGTTTCCCAGCACTGCCTTGCTCAGGAGCTGGGTAAATCAGTACTGAACATCAAACCAATGGACTTTCGTCTAAACAACTTACTGATATTTAGTTATCAAAGCAAGTGGACAAAAATACATTATGTAACACAGCAGGAATCACTAGAAAGGAGACTGGAAACCTACAGTGTCAGTTTGAATGTAAAACAAATTAAATGGAGCACATTTTCTTGATGACAGTTACAGCATTCACTTTCACCGTGAACTTAGGGACTTTCATAAGAAGCAGTGAACACTAATCAGTAGCAACCTAAAATCAATATAGTGCATCCTCAGGTCAAATTGGGCTTTTTTAGGAGCAGTCATTAAGGGAATACATCACTGTCCTTTTTGTTTGTTTCCACTGAAAAGAACCAAAGCACCAAGACCACCACAGGACCTCACCAGCAAATCAAAATATACAGCAGGGAAACCCCAGACATCTGATCTATTTCAATTGCAAATTTTTCCAACTTTTTGGAAGGCTTTAACCATCTTTTCTCTAAAAGAAGGACTGAGTCATCCCATGCAGGAGCAACTATAAATATCTAATGCCAAGTCCTCTGCACAAAAGCTGCAGCACTCAATATATAGTATTTTGGAGACACACAAATGTTAGAGAAAGAGTACAGCATGCCCTTTTTAGGAAGGAACATCTGTTGCACTGGCTGAGAAGCAGCTGGCGTGACCTCCTGTCCCCAAAGTTATGTCAACTCATTGGTGTTACTTTTTACAAGCAGGGTTGCAAGACTTTCTCACAGTTTGAGGGGGGGGAAAGCGTTTGGAATGGAAAATGAAACTGCTGCCAGAGAACTTGTTCAGCCACTAAAACTTTGTTCCTTTCAGTACATAGTCATTACATTATCTCATAACAATGCAAATATCTGGTTCTCTTTATCCTGACACTGTATTCTGCATTTCATCTTGATATGGAGTGGAACGCAAAGTCTTTCTGCAATGCAGCCATCACCACACTGCATTCTCACTCTTCTGTAGTAGTCTCCAGATTTCTATGCCTCTGGAGATTAGCAAATATGAAATCAGCTATTTTGATACTGTCCTGTCCCGCTGTAAATGGGGAGTCAAGGATGATTCTTTTTCATAGATTTCTTGGACAAAAATAAGGTGCAAACATGGCCATACTATATTTTATTGATAAAGGTTAAGTGTTCCTACCAAAGAGGGGACAGAAAAAGGAGTAAAGAGGAGAAGAAGGAGACATAGAAACAGAATACTGGGATACATCATTACCACTGTATCCCTGGCGCCCTGTTAGCATCAGCTCAGCAGATGTAGCACGTGCGCTGCAAACTGTGATGAGTCTGCATGGGTCCCATGACGGCTAGGCGCAATTTCCAAACAGCAGCCAGCTGCGTATCTCTTCTGTCAGTGAAGAACAGGGCACATTGGTGGAGTAGCTGCAGGTTCTCAGGGTTGGGGCGGTGGCTGTGGCCAGTGGTGGCTGCTCCTAGCAGAGTGCTAGGTTTCTGTGGCATTAAGCTGCCCTGGGAAAGCAGTGAAGCAGGGCAGGACAGGTGTGGACAGGGAACCAGGACTGCAGACAGAAAAAGGCAAGGGAGGGAGGGAGGGGAGCCAAGCTGCCCCTCCAGACAAATCCCCACTCCCTCCAAGAAACCCAAAGAAAAATGACCCCTGGTTGTGTCGCAGTTAATTGCTTTTATGTGCTTCCATAGCCTAATTTCCCAAGCATTTTTTCCCAGGCATTCACCCCACCAGCAAGTGGGAGCTCACTTGCAGCCCTATCATGGAAGCTTTCTCTGCCCTGATCAGCTGTCAGGAGAAGTGTCCCTGGGGACAGGGCTCCCAGCATGTGTATAGCCCCTAGAGAAATTTCTCACCTCATGTATAACATATGTTGAGGCATAAATTAAAGTCAGATTGGTCCCTCTCAGATACCCAGCAATGAAAGGCCATATGTATAGGTTTAATCCAATGTTAGGACTGCCTTTTCCCGCCATAATCAGATATAGCAGTGTAACCCTAACACAAGAAGCCTGAGTCAAAGCAGGAGAACAAAGTTAATATTTAGAACTACTTCAAGCAAGCGCCTGAGCACTTTCTACCCCCTGCAGACAAGAGCAAAAAAATCTACTCCAAAATCCCCTGCCAAATACTGTAAGCAACCATGTTTCCTACAATGTCACAGACTACTGAATAAGTCTTGGGTCTTCACTCACATACTCATTTTCCCTTTCAAATGAACACTTGGTTGGGTGTGGTAGTTTAACATTAATTGACATTCAGGGAAAGAATTAAGAACCACCCACAGAAGTTATTTCTTTGAGAGAAACTGCTGGGAGCTTCCTCTGTGTCTGAGACAGGCCAATAGCTGGCTAGTTCTGAGAACTGGCAACATTTTGCACCACTGAAAATTAGATCCACCTCTGTGAATACCACCTTTTAAACACCCAAGCCCAGGAACCTCTTTCTCTTTTGTTTCCAGCCTTGAAAGGTAGTGGAGCTCTGGTGAGGCCGGCCCTGTTCCCCCACAGCCTGTGCAGCCTGGGGGAGGCCAGGCTGGACCCCAGCGACTCCCGGGTGGGGGATGGAGGTCAGGGGGAGCCCAGGCTGGGCCGGGCCATGGCTGCTGACACTCGCTGACACCAAACCTCCCTGCCCTGGCCCACACCGACAGCTCGAGGCCAGGCCAGGACTGTCTGCCCTCCTTCGGTGGCTGCCAGGCAGAGGGAGGTGCCCAGCGCAGCCTGAAATCCAACATTGTGACTTCTGTGGCCACTGGGCAAGATTTAACCCCTTCACTACACAGATGAGACCTGCAGACCTTGTTCCTCTCTCGAGGGGGAGAAATGGAGTGACTACACATGAAAACACCAAGGTCATTAAAGAAAGAGTCAAGCCTCAGATGGAAGGAGAATGAGGAGATGCCAAACGGGGCTGAAATATACTTTTGGTAGGGCCATGGAGATGGACAATGATATACTGAAATAACCCCTTTAATTCATGAGAGAGTATGGGGGGATGAAGTATTCAAACTGTAGATCTGAGCATAGGCATCCATAATGAAGCCAAGGAAATGTTGGAGTAGCTGTGATCCCATGAGATGCTTGAACAGAGAGAGAGATGAGAATAATGAAGACCTGTCGCCCTGAAAACTCAGCTTCTGAGCTTCCTAACATAGTTTTCTAAGGACTTTCCCAGGACAGTAACTGTAAACATGGATATGTGTACATTCTTTCTGTTACACGTCTTGTGATGGGCATCTCTCATGGCCAGTGCAGTGAGAAAGTGTTACCCTGACCATCCAATCCCTGGCCGTGGCCAAAAGCCTATAAATCCTGGGAGGAAAAATAAACTCTCTCTCTCTTTTCACCACACCTCGACCTGTGTCCGTGTGATCTATTCATCTTCAGCGGCAACAAAGACCCTTTGCCCCCAGGGAGAGAAAAAGAAAACCACTGTTCCCAGAGATGATCACAGAGACAGATGAAGAGAACCTTTGCCTTTGAATAACTCATCCTTAAAATAATACCCCATGAGTTCATGGCCCATGGACACACCTCTAGGAGGGCTGTGAAAATGGGAGGAATTTCATGATGCAGAACTTTTTGCCCAGGTGGCTGTTATTCATGGAAATTAAAAGCCACGAAAAAACCCTTTCTTGTGGAGAAGTCTCCATGGCATGACAAGAGAAAACTATCCCTACAAGGATTGATGAAAGACTATTGTAAAGTTGGTACTGTTTTAACATCCCAGGTTTTGTCTCTATGTTGTCAGCTGGGAAAAGCTGGGCAAGGGGAGGAAAGGTGTTCTGAAAGTTTTATTCTGGTTTCTTATTCTCGTTGTCCTATTAATGAAGTTTCTTTATTCCTTTTAAGTTTTAAGCCTGTTTTGCCCTTCTCCTAATCCATATCTCACAGTGAGAAATGAGTAAGTGTCCTGGTGATTTTAGCCAGTGCTAAAACCCACCACATTATTTGGTGCATTGGCCAGGAAACTCAAATTGGTGAATCTAAACCACTACACTGGGTCATTTTTAAACAAAACATGCCTTGATCTTAGCTTAGTTTGCTAATTGTTTCATTTTGAATCCATAATTAAAACCTTTAAGACCAAGTTACCAGACTTTTGCTTTTCTCTTTTATTTCCTGTTTCCCCTTTCTTCTTTAAAAGACTAAACAAATCTGACTTTCTTAGAATTTTCTGCCAGGATTTTGAAAGGCATGACAAGAGAAGTCTAGATGAACAAATAAGAATGCAAACTTCTAAAAAGCAAGAAAACTTTAGTCACAACATGGAACTTCTTCCCTGTGATCAGAAGTGGTGGCTACTTACCCTCTAATACATAGAAATTAGACTCAAAAGTATTTACATAGATTCTTTGTTCCTGTCCATCACGTCTACAAAGCAATCAACATCATAGTGCTCTGTAGCGTCATAATTGAGACGGACACAACTCAACATTCCAAAGTTCATATGGCAATAGTGAATTTTATTGAGTACAGCTCTTTTTTATAGGGTTTTCAAAAAACTGTGTGGTTGATCCCAATTGTCTACAATTTGGTTACCACCCAGCTCACTGGCCAATAGCTGCCTGCATCCATGCTTATTGGGGATTGCCTGGTTTCAGTGATGTTTGCCTCTTTCCCTTAACAGGAAAGAGGCTGATCTAGTTATGGTCAAGGTGATTTATGACTGGGAGGCCTCCAGGCCATCTGTTGGCTGCCACATGTAACCTCCTGGAAACCAGTCCTGAGACATAATTTCTTAAACCTTTCCTGTGACAGTGCTCTGCCTGCACAAAATACACAGCCCCTCATAACTGTCTATGAGGGAGTCTGATAATGCTTACAAGTCCTTTGCATCAGGCTGGGATTTGCCAAAGAATGCACAGACTCTACCATAAAAAAAAAGGTGAAAGGGGCTCACACCATCTTGCTATGAATACAAGAATACCATTTTCAGTCAAAACTGCTAAGGGAAATCTTAAACTGCTTCCCCAGGCTACTCTCCTACAAAGTACTCACAGCTCTAATCCAGGACAAGAGAGACTTCATCAAATCCAGTTTACATCCACTCTAACCCTGATTCAGGACACACCACCAAGGATATGATTTTACAATAAGGTTTTGGTCAAACGTTTACTTTTCTTCCCCAAGATTACAACATTTGACAGGAAAGTGAAATAGCAAAGCAGACCTCAAAGCCAAGAACAGAACATCACACAACCAGCCTTGTGATAAGGGTTCTTACAGTGCCAGTGAGAAATACATCATCAACTAGGAGCTAGCCAGACTATATGTATGGGATTAAACAAACCACTAGGTATGATGAGTCAGTGACAGACATTGAGGGAGTGATTACATGAGCCAAGAGAAGAGAACAGCACTATCTCTGCTATATACTCTCAAGTTCATACACTTGATTTTTTGCCTAAAATGTTTGTTACTAATTCTTCATCAATCCTTTTCTTCCTTGAATTAGCCTATTCAACTTTTGAAGTCATCTCACTAACTATCCTTATTTTTATGTAACTCTTCTAGCTTTGTCACACCCTTTTCTGAAAGCAAAGAAAGATAACAGTACCCAGGACAAGCATACACCACAGAGATATCCTGAACATAAATGAATTTTCAGTTTGGCTCTCCACTTCCCTCCTAATTCTGATTAAGAATCAACATTTTTAAGAATCTAACACCTGAACTGCTGCTTTCAAAGACCTAGCTATAATAATCTCAACATTTCTATATTGAATTTGAATAAACAGTTTAAACCTCATAATTTTGCGTATATTGCTGGCTTATGCCATTAACATTACTGATAATTTAATCTGTCATTTTAATGCCTATTCACTGCAAAATCTTTCTGTAAAGCTAGAATTACATCTTTTGGGTTTTTTCTAGCCCAAATACTATCATATCAATGGCACTTTTTTCCTACTGTGAATTCTACTGCATCATCAGTATGCTCTGCCATTTCATCATTTATCTCTTTTCTGTGTCGCTTGGGAAGAACAGGCTAACAGAATTCTAAGTGACACTCCAGTTATCTTCAACTACAAAAACAGACTATTATTTCCACTATTAAATCAGCTCCTAATTTCCAACATTTCATCTTTAAGGCTTCACTTCAACACGGTTACTTAATTAAAGAGATTGTAAAACCTTTTTAGGAATTCATTTACACAATATCCACAACAGTATCTTCATCAGCTCTTTCTAATGAATGACTATAGATTTGTGAAAAAGAGATTCCCCTCTAAAAAACTCACACTGATTTCCCTCATTCTATCATATAATTATGAGTATAATGATTCCATTCTTTCTATCAGTTTCCTTGGCATGTAAGGAAGATGAATGATATTTATATTATATATATATATATATATAAATAATATTGAATGTGATGAATAATATTTATATTATAAATTATATTCATATTATATAATTATATATTTTATATAATTGTAAAATAGATAATATTTATCTTATAAATTATATAAGATTTGCATTCAATTAACTGTGTTACACTTGTATCATATTTCCCATTGCTTTGGTAACAAACAGCGAATTAAGCAACTTATGAACTGGAGTTGTTAGTTCACTATTTACTATTTCAGTTACCTCAGAACTTTTGGGTAAAAACCCAGCTGGTCCTGAAAAATGCATACACAATTATTCATTGCATTAGCTGGTCATAAAAGCTCTTTGCTGCCACTTTGCCTGGAGACAACTCACCTGATCTGTCTCCCACTGTGTAGTAAGCCTTCTAAACATCTGGAGAAGAAACTTCAAGTAAAAGAATTAACTGAGATTTCTCTGTCATGATTTTGCTATCTGTGAATTTTCATGGCAGGACCTGATATTTTACAGATCTTTTGGATTCTAACCCAGGCTTTTTCCTGTCCTCATGCAGTGAGAAGCTAATATTCCTTTCATATCCAAGATTAATAGGAAACTACTCACTGTCTTGGTAAGCAGCTGTTACCTCCAGCCCACCACATATCTCTGTTTTCGCTGGATTTATAAATGCTTTTGAAGTCTGTTTCTACCACTTCTCTTTTGTAAAAACCTGCTCTAAAAGGAAAAAGGAACAAGCATTGTTTTCACCAGAATGAAATACTTAACTTGAAAATGTCTGAGTTACTTTGGTGGGTTTTTTCCATGGGCAGTTTTGTCAAAAATGCTTCTGCTCAATCCAGTCATTGATATTCCTTTCAGTTGTCTTTCTCCTTTACCTCCCACTTTTTCCAGTGTAGTGCTCAGCCAAAACACATTTAGCATTCACATAACCTCTAATTAACTAATACTCATGAGATAAGGAAATTACATCATGCTCTACATTATTTTGAAAATGAATCAGAAAACCAAAATCTTCATTAAAGCCATAGTATGCTTCCCCTCTGTTCCTGAGTTGGTCCTCACAGGCTGTTACAAATACAGCAAGTCTTCCTCTCTGTCAAATTGTTCTGGAGTCTTCTCTGCCCCCAGCCATTGCTCTTCCAGCTGCTAAATGTTAGCCGATTCTTTTTAGAGCAGCCCCTTGTTTCAGTATATATACTTCACATACAGTTACAAAGAATCAGTTTACAACCTCATTGGGAGTAAAACCCTATCCCTATGCAGCACTTAGAACTGGTAGGTACCGTCAATGCATCAAGCACATCTCTCTTTTTTTTTTTTTTTTTTTTGAAAGTGCAGTTCCAGAAACATGGAAGAATACAACAATGATGACTCCAAGAACTATTCAGGACTCATGATCTTCCTCCCCTCCAGCACTCTACTTCTTGAAACAATCTCTGTAAGACTTATCACTCCTCTTTACTAATTACTCCTCAAGCAGACTCAAGTAGAATGAAACCAGTGTTCTTTATCTGCTATCAGGCATACTTGTCCCTGAGTTAAAGGGAAATGTCCACCTTGACTTATGTCAAAGGAGACCTACGGAAATTCATAAGAATGGGGTTATAAGTTACAGAAGCCAATGAGCCTGCACAAAAGCTCATGGGACTCCACAGATGAAGACAAAGTAATCTCAATCCCTACGATACAGTCATCAGTGTTTCTGTGTAACTCAGGGGAGAACACCACTAATCCAAGCATTATCGAAGATGGAAACAAACACTCTCAGAGGTTTGAGCACTGCCAGCTGTCACTGTGTTTCTTTCCCTTCTGAGAATCAGCTGAATATAGCCATAAGCTGTAGTTACTCTTTGCTATCTCATATAAATTATTTTTTTCTAGAGCACTCCTCAGACATCTGACCCATCATAGAACACACCACACAACACACCACACAACACATCTGCCAATGCTTAATGATATCATCTGAAATCACAGAATCTTCCCCAGCCCAGTCATTCCTTCTGGAGTTCAAGTTTTCCCCTTATTTAAAAAGAACAAAATACTAACTCAGAAAAGCTTTCCAACATTGTTCCAGCTTCTCTTTGAAACCCTTCCTTGACACTTTTATTAAATCACAGGAATGTTTTTAGATACAATAGCATAAAAGAATTTGTTTGGCTTGTCAAGGAACCTGTTGACTGGACACAAACACAACCACAATACAAACACTATTTTAAAAACTAAAAGTAAAATCAGAGTACAGCTTACATATTTTTCATTCTTTTGACAATTGCCAAAATATTAATCCTGGGACATTGCAATGATTTTCTTCCTTTTCCAAGAGGTGGCAGAAGAAGCAGAGTTTTCAAGACAGCTTCACTTTCATGTCATTTGCAACTTAATTAAATACTTGCTTCCTGCTTGGTTAGTAAGAACACTTCCAGCTGATTATGGAAACAGGAAGCAGTGTGAAGAGCTGGTTTCTTGGAAGTAAACAGTGATAAAAAAATGATTGTTAAATAATAGTATGGTCAATTTAGAACCTTTCCCTCCTCCCTTGTGGTCTCTGGAAACAAATACACACCTGCAAATGAACACTGCAGAATTGCCTGCCACTGTCTTCCTTTTTTGAAAGGAGATGTTTTGGAAAACTGGGGGAGACAACTGACAGTAAGAGGAAGTGTCCTTTCCAAGAGCACTCTGCCTCTAACTCACTTATCTTAAGAGTCTCACATCCCACTGACAATTATTTTTCTGGGCTCTAAAACATCTTGTTCCTCAGGTTACAGCACAGTCAGTCTCTCCTCCCAGCTCAGACCCTGTCCTTTCCGATGCCGCAGTTTAATCGCATGTAGGTTATTCTCCCTGTAATGTGCCAACAGGCACAGCTCTTCTGTATCTTTCTACCTGTCACTGTAAAATACATTGAGTGCAGCCAGTTACTGACAGTTGTCTGTTAGTCAACTGAAGCAACAACAGACAGGTTAAATTCATTAAAATCCTCTTCAAGGATCTCCTATGACTTTGGTGTTTAAACTACAATTAAAATAGTGGGGAGGGTGAGAATATGGAGTAAGAATAGTGGTTAAGAACAGGGAGCTGTCTCAGTTTGTGTCTATTCCTAACCACAGCTGATGACAAATTCTATCAGAGAAGAATAAGCAAAGAGTTACTCAGTGATATCCCTCTCACACACAATCCCAGCTTCCAGCAATATGGAAAAGCTCTCTGAGTCCAGAGCTGTATCTCTGCATTTATCTTTGATGCCATGGATTCATGTGAACTTTTTGAACTAAAGTACATTTCTGGCATCCAAAAGGAACTCAGATTCAACCACCTGCCTTCTGCCATACTCAGTTAAGATCTTCCCAAAACACACCCGCAAGTTATATAAAGTCATTCAGAGAAAAGCTGTGAGACACACACTTCCCCAGCTCAACTTTAACTGAAGCCTCATCTCTGTCTCCTTTGCTTGTTCTCTGAAGCTAAGCTAGCACCAGCTGCTGGAGGCAAGAAAAAGCAAATGAAATATTGGCTGCACCAATATCTGTGATGCTGGTATCTTCTGAGAAGGCTTGAGATATTCCCAAGGTCAACATTTCATCTGAGACTCATTATTGGATACTTTCTCTGGTCACCAACACCTAAGACACCTGCCTCCTGGAATTATCAGTCTCATTTAGCACCACTGCTAGGCTGCAGCAATGCAGACCTCACTTCACAACAATTAACTGCTGTAAGTCACAAAGGATAACCTAAGCCTAAAATTTTTCACTCTGTTTGAAATAAAAGCCCCTACAATAGCAGAGCAGTATCATGCTAGGCAACTGGTTCATTGCTAAGTTGGAGGAATGAAGGCCAAAACCCCATTCTGCCATACCTTCTTGATCTTCAAACTTTCCCAGCTTGCTAGGCCTTGTTTTTATTATGAGATATAGCAAGGTGACAGCTTGAGGTATTAAGAGTCTGAGGCCCTTAGTTCAATTCTTTGCTATGAACTGGCCATATAACTGCTAAACCTGCTTTTTTTAGGAAAAAAATATACATTGATAGATATTTGTAATGGGGCTTACAAGGTTTAAGCTGTAGTTGTATAAAGCACTCAAATAGATTTGAGTAGAAAAGCCTAACAGAAGGTTCCAAATAAAGAACATGATTGAAAGTATCCTGAAAAATAAATTTACAAGAACAAGTCTGATGTAACCTAGCTGGAAGAGAAGTGCACATAAATAAAATGTGTGGAAGATGAGAAGAATTTTAAAGCCAACTCAAATGTGAAACATAGTCAATGCTTCCAACTTAAAAATGATGATGTCGAACTTCTGATGAAGTTGTGATGAAGTGATGAAGTGCATTGGGCTTTGATTCTGGAGTGCTCTCTCTGTTACACCACTGGTGGTTGTGAGTAACCAGTCTGCACATTTTCAACCAAGCTTTTCATACCACAGTGTATGGTGGAAAGATTTGGCAATATCTGCCTTTGCCCAAACACCCAGAGAGGGGAAAAAAGGAGTGCGAGGGGAAAAAATTAAAAAACAAAATGCAAATGAATTTGGGGCAGACCCACTCTAAATTCTTGAGCCAGATTCAGAGGATTAATGTTACAGTAATACAAAAACACAAATGATTACCCTAAGTCCTGACTGTCCTGCAAAGAGCATATGGAGCAAACAGATGTGACAACCCAAAGGCAAGACAGGAGGGCAACACAAAGATCAGGAACCAAAAGAAAAATTGTTAAGTGCCTTCCCAGCTTCACACCAGATTACTGCTTTACAGCTGAGAATTCAACTCAGATTTTTAAACTCCCAGGCCAGGGCTTCAAACATACAACATTGCCTCTTAGGGAAACAACAGTTTCAAGCAAAACATGCCAAGTTTGGTGGTGGTGGTGAAAGGGCCAGGTTTTTTTCAATTCTCTGGATTATTTAAACAACAAACTGGGTGGTCAGGAGTGCCTGCCATACACTGGTTAGTTGCTTGCTGCTTCAGAAAGGATCAGCTAATGGTAGCAGCTAATAAAGTGATCCCTTCAGTTCGAACAGTATGGCTGCCATGGAGATCAAACATCAGGATTTCTTCACTGGAGATGGTAACTACCCAGGCATGTTTACCATTGCATTTGTTAAACAGGGGCTGCTTGGAACATCACTCTGTTTCATGGTGGGCCCATGAAGCAATCACTGAACACTTTGGAGTTTATATATATATACCGAGGAAGACCAGACCAAGAATCAGACCAGACCAAGAATCAGACCAGACCTGAATTCACCCTAAGCATGGAGACAAGCAGTAACTTCCTATCTTTAAACATTCAATGATGAGATTTCAGTGCTTCCTGAAACTGGAAACTGCTTAAGAGGAGAAAAATATTATCATTTCACCATTTCCTGGTAGAAAGGTAACTTCTTTGTGTAAAATAATAAAAATTAAAAATCAATAGTAAAACCTAAGCATTTACCTGCATCTCTTGGTGTTTTTATTGGCTTCCTTTTGGGTTTTGGGGGTAAGGGGACAAAAGGGTTGTGGGGTTTTTTTCAGAGTGGGAAGGTTAATGAGGGCAGTATTGTAGTGATGTGACACTATTTCTAAAAGCTTTAATTTCTATGAACCTCAAGGTCACACTCCAGTCATTGTCTTTCACATGAACATTCTTCTTCCCTAGATGATTCTTATCAGAATTTTTATCACCTTAAACCATTTACATAGAGATGCTGCAAGAGGTTAAGAGTGCAGTCTAGCATTTAAAGAATGAAGACCATAATTTAATAAAATTTGAGTAATGAACAAGCCACTGAAGTGGTAAATTATGTCAATTCATTAAGTTTAGCCTAAACTAGAAAAGACCATAATGACATTCAGAAACAGATAGAAATGGAAAACATACTTGGGACACATTAAGTTAATTTTGATAAAGCTAGGCTAACCACTTCAGAAGAATAATTTAATTTATATTGTTGGGTACCACGCAAGAAAGACCAAGAGCAGGGCAACACTACGGACAATTCAGTAAGACCCACCTCCCACAGTATGCAGGACAGTAACCTGAAACAAACACACTTGAATTAAATGCTGAGATTCTGCTGGATATTAAAAGAACAGGTGCTTTTATCTTTTGTGAGCCAATCTGCTCTTCAGTGTGTAATGGCTTTCTCTACAAGTCCACATTTTTATTCTAAAACCTGCTTAATACAGTCTTCTAGCTGAAGGGCTGGTCAAGGCTTCACTGGTGAGGGGTGTGCTATGGGTCTGGCTCTGGGACAGAGAGAAGGTAGTCCTGCCTTAATTGTCTATGCAAGGGGAAGTCTGTGTTCACACCTAATTTCATGTAATTCTTACAAATTTTCTGCACTACTTGGTTAAGTATTTTTATATATGTGAGAGCTTTCAACCTTGCCAGTAATCCTTAGATACACAGTCTTTGCCAGAGAAGGATAAATTTTTAGGGCTGTGAATCACATCAGCCAAGAAAAGCACTGGTAAAACCAGTGGAAACCCTGGCAAAAATAAATCCATACAATATGGCTACAAGGTATGACTATATTGACTGTATTGACTCAGAACTTTCAAAACTACACTAGACATCCACGGTAGCACAGCTTAACAAAATATTTCCATGGGTACATCTCACAAAGAGGAAAAAATCCCAAAAACATCTCCAAGGTGTGAGTTGAAACCCTGGAATAAGGCCAAGATCTACCTTTCTAGTAGTCATTGTCACGTCTAGTACCCTATGTCTGAAATGCCAGGTCTATGATCCATGGGCACTGTGTGACCCCTCTAACATGGGCCTCAACAACATTAAATGCTCCCTCCTGGGAAGAGCAGAGGAGCTTGAGAGTACATAAGCCATGCAATGCTGCAAGTATGCGGGTCTTAGAGATAGTGGGCGGAGATGGTGCTGCCAGGTTGGTAACCATTAAGGCAAAAAATTGGTCCCTCTTTGTATTCCTGATCACTGAAATCTAGGCTGCTGAAGTTCTGTAGCTATAAATTTGCCTACAGCAGAAGTCACTGCTGCAGCTTATCTATTATTTTGCTTGCCTGTTGACAGCAAGACAAAAATTCTCAAGCACTTTTCCCTCCTCTTCCCATGGCAAAGGCAACCTGGTCCTTCACTTTGGGTACAACAAAACTGAGACTGAAGTACATGTGCTGCAGCAAGAAAGCAATTTCTCAGCAAAAATGTTGTTTGCTATAGAACAGCAATGATTCTTCCTCACTATTCATGAGGCCTTCCTAGCCACCACCAAGTACAACCACTTTGTCACAGTACTCGGCAAAAGCCACTTCAGATTAGCACAATTCTTTCCACTGACACTTTGAATCAATCTCCCTCACAGAAGCTTCTAAGAGACAAGCCCTCACATGCACAATCAGTATTGTTATACTCTTATGCAGATGTTCAACAGGTACTTCTTTCAGCTTAACAGAACAGGTGATAATGATTCAACTAAAGTGTTTAATACAGCTGTGATCATTGCTAAGAAGAAAAAGCTGATGGCACTTAATCCTGATAGAGTCCAAACACTGGTATCTTGGATATTTCCTTGCACTAGCATTCCATACCATGCCATTGGCTTTCTACACTCCGCAGACTGTTCTCCATATTGTAAAACAATGACAAAAATAGCAAGAGAGTTATACGATTGAATTCATGTACATATCATTTCCAATAAAGCTGGTTTTACCCCTATGCCCACTTAATTTTCAAAAGATAAGGTGCAAAATATGACAGGCTCCAAACACAAGGTAAATTTCATGGGCATTTCAAACATAAGAAAGTAGTAGACCATAATAATGCTACCACTAAGCTCTTCAGCAAAAGTAATATAAACTATTTTAAACCATTTAACATCTTTCACAGCTGTTGAGTTGTTTGCCAGGGCTCTGATCCAACTGCTACTGCAACTCTCAGAAGAAAGGCTATGATGACCTCTCATGTGGATTGGTTGCCATCTTAAAAGCAGGGTGGAATACCCAGCTGTAACACAGGAACATAAGTCTGATGATTATGGATATCTGTCAGACCACATTTCAGTAAAGCTGAAGAGAATTAGAATGTTGATGCATAAAAGACATCTTTTATCCCATGATTAGCAGACAGAAAAAAACAGGAACACTGGACAGAGTTCTTACAAAAATATTCAGTAAAACAAGAAATGTTTTTTAATTAATACCAATGTATTAATACCAATACCAATGTAGCATTAAGAAGCAGGCATTCTTTATTTGGCAGATGCACAAGGGGGATAGCTCCTCCTAAAGTAATGCCTGCTGAGTACAGGAAAGTTTCTGTTTATATACTGTGTTCTACATACATATTCACTGATGTCCCAGAATAAACATATATATGATAATATTTTTCCCAAAATCATTAACATATTTTTCCTCCCCTTTATGTATGAGTTCTTCTGTCCTGGGGGTCTATTTGATGGTCCCTAGTGATCAGGGACCCTAATGTTACAGCTGACCTACTAAGATAGCAGGACACTGTTGCTGGTGAATTCCAGTTCTATTTCTTACAGCATGGGCATTGTGCAGTTCCCTAGGCCAGTGGTTTTGGACGAATAAGGATTGTGCTAACTCATCAGGTGTAGAAAATTTATCATCTGGTAACGAAATTGCACTCTGCTCACTTTAATTTCTTTTCCCTCAATTAGACCTTGTATATGTCCCCAGGCTGAGTTCAGATGTACAGCTGAAAAGTACGGGGGTTTTCCTTATTATTTGACTGCAAAGGGTGAGGGTGGAGAATGGGGTTTTGACTGTACCACTTCTCTATCCCAGTCCTTTGGCTAAAATTCAATCTGGTTCACTTAATAAACAGAATATTGGAAACAGATCAGTCCATTGTTACAAACTGAGCAATTTTCCTTCTTAACTTGTAAATAATAGCAGACAACACTGGACTGGGTTGAGTGGGATTCCTCTGGCTAAATGTTGACATCTGTAATACAGATGTCAACCTCCAATAAGTTGCTTCTGGCTTCTTTGTGAGCCAGTAGAGACCTAGTCAATGGAGTCTTACTTGTCTTGCCCTAAAACACACATATGGAGTGGCCCAAGTGAATCATGCCCTAAAAATGTTTATTTCTTGCCACTAATTGCAAAATCAACCAAAGGTGAACAGTAAGATGGGTGATGAGATGAGTATCACCCATCATGCATGTCAGCCTAATGACAGTACAGCTGTCACTTTTTCTCTCAGATGAGCAGTGCTGGCATCTTATTCCAGACAATCTTAGAAAATGTCTTAAGTCATGATATGTTCCCCTGAAAGTAAAATCACGAGTTTCTTCCAAGGCCTAAAGTAGTATGAAGTAAGAAGCTTTAATGATTGAGATGGAATGAAACATGCTCAGCATCACAAGTTCCTCTCTTTGCACTATTTGGGAAAGAGATTACATAGAAAAAACACTTTTTTGTAGGCTAAAATGGAATATTCTGCCTGCTTGACAAAAACCTGAGGGGTGCCAACTAAAAAGATCCATTTGCAAATACAACATTAATAAACCTTTTATAAAAGTCACAACTGAAAATATAAAGAAGATAACAAAGTTTCAGTTACCTGTAGTATAGATTTAACTCATAAAATCCACACACCCATATTATCTAGCTGCAGAGGTGGTGTGGTAAACACTGCAGTTGCCCTTTAGCTGATGGGCAGTACTGACTCCCCACTCATGTTCTGGCTCACCACTGCCTGCATAAGAAAAGGCCCGGGATATTCTTCTTGTATATGGTGGCAAACACTTCTGAGGGTTTGGTTTAGTGCCACAGAACACAGCCACTGGCTCATTGTGCTGGGTTTGCTCAGCCCTTTTTGGTAAGAGGGAGGCCATGGAGGTGGCTTCTGTGAGAAGCTGCTGGAAGCTTCCACCATGTCCAGCAGAGCCAATCTCTGATGGGTCTGAAGATGGACATGCTGACTGCCAAAGCTGGGCCAATGAGAGATAAAGGTAACACCTCTCTTATATTTAAGAAAAAATCAAAACAAAGTGGCG
>NC_031769.1:54401562-54467064 GCF_001522545.3 Parus major
GCTGTGCCCCTGCAGCCCATGGGGATCCACGGGGGATGCAGAGATCCACCCACAGCCCATGGGGGAGGTGCTCATGCTGGAGCAGGTGGATGCCTGGAGGAGGCTGTGATCCAGTGGGAGACCCAGTGGAGAGAGACAGGGGGTCCCTGCTTCCAGGCTGGAGCAGCCTGTCCTTGGAGGATTGCCTCATGGAAGAGCAACCCACTCAGTGGCTGTTTTGGGAGGACTGTTTGTTCCCCGTGGGAAGAGCTCACGTTGCAGCAGTTTTGGCAGGACTGCTGCTCATGAGATTGGAACCACATTGGAGAAGTTCACAGAGAACTGTCTCCCATGGGACCCCAATAGCATAGCAGGGGAATGACTTGCCTCCCTGAGCCAAGCAGAAGAAACCTCAAGTGATGAACTGACCATGACACTGGCAAAAATAATGAATAGGTAAGGACCCCTTTTAATTGTGTTTAAAAAACCTAAGCTTGAAACAGATCTATTTGAGATAAGTAGGAAAGATAGATGCAAGAACTGCATCAGTGACTTCTCCTTCCTTGGACTGTCCTCAACAATTCCCAAACTGGCAGAGCAGGAGCAGTTCAGACAGATTATCACATGCAAGGAGTAAAGGCCTGGTCACACCTGCTTATTTAATTTCCTGCTTCTCAGCTACCTCAGAACGCAGCATTGCTCAAATGGCAAAGACTACAACTATATCAAAATATAGCACATATACATTTATATAAGCCTTTTCAAGTGTTGGATTTTTCTTTTTCTGAATAAGATATGAATTACTGATGACTTTTTTTTCTGGCTCTCACTAGAACTAATAGGACAACAGTACCTACATATAGTCTCAAAAACACTCCTACAATGCACCTGCAGACAAGCCAGAACTCTGAGGTACAAGAGAGGAAAACCTCTCCTAGGATGTCCACTCTAAACTTTGCTTTCTCAAAAGATTTAGACAGCTTATATACTCTTTTGGATTATACTGGAAATGTCTAATTTAAGGAAATGACCCTTCAAATATACAAGCCTTACAATTTCCTCATCCATCATGGTGACTATCCCTCTGGCTGTTTCTAAGCCATGAGCACTGCTGTGGTTTATATAAAGCACTCCTTTCCACAAAGGATTGTACCAGAGATGGTTCCTGATCACAACAGCTCACAATCCAAAATCCTGGACTGATGCAATCACTCACTAAAGAGACAATTAGGTCTTAGGAAATACTGACATGAAAAGTAGATTGAGTTGTTGCACTTCAATAATCCCACTGACTTTTTGGATGAAGTCAAAGATGAACTGTGGTTGTTTCTGTGCATATGTGGGAGCAGCAGCTCCCAAGCAGTACTGATAGTCAGAAAAGCAATAACAGGAGACCTACAGAACCTTATTAAGCAGCACTTTACCTTTATTACCTTTGCAAGATTTTCAAGGCTGACAATACAAGAATTACTGCAAAAAAAGATTTTGGGACAGGAATAAGGTAAATACTTAGAAGAGACTAACAGTAATAATACATAAGTATTAAGAGTTAAACTGGCTGCATACCATGCAGCTTTCCAGAGCCACACTCAGGAGTATTCTTTTAAAGACAAAAAAGACAGCACTAACACCAAAATAAGAAACACAGATTATGAAGTCAGAAACATTAGATTTTCAGATAGCCGTCTTGGTAGGCAGAAGATGTACACAGAAGCCCTGTAAAGATATTCTGCTCGTTCCCTGAAGCAAGCAACTTTGTGTTGAACCCAACAGCATTCAACCAACATAGGGCATTAGATCATTTTGTTACAAAAGAAGGGGAAGGAGGGGGAGAGAGAGAGAGAGATAAGGTCAAAAAAGATCAACAGCAAAAATGCAGGATAAAATTAAGAAATTTTCAAAGCACTAAGGAAAGAAAAAAGAACCATCACAAATATTTATGTTGCTTATACAAAATATAAAAATATTTTAAATAAATTCTGGCATTTGTCCAAGTTCTTTAGAAGGGGCAAATTAAAACCAGTGTCACAGCACATTTGTATGCAGTATCTCCATTTCAAGGAGGCATTTTGAAGAACTGACTGCATATGTATGTATGCAAAATACAAGCAGAGATACAGAGAGCACACCCTGCACCAGTGCATTCAGCAGGAATGAAAATATCTGCTGAATGAATGAAAATACCTGGTAGAAGCACTATCCCAATTGGGTTAAACACTTATCCATTCCCCCATGCCAGAAATACTTAGTGGATTCAGGAGAGGCTTTGAAAATGCTTTCTTAAGTGAGTAGGATCCCCAGGCAAGATCCTCATCCCTTACTGAAGCCTGCATTAGTTTTTGCCATCAATTTCTATTGACAGGGTTGGGTTGCAGGTTTTGTATTGTCACAGAACAGACTCTGGTTCAGGCCCTCAAACCTGGCTGTCCCTCCAGGGCTCAGCTTCTCAAATTCAACTTATGAATTTTGCTGCTGCAATCTGAGAGCAAAGAGGGACAGTTTCATGGAAACAATCACACAGGCACTACAAGAAAATGGAAACCACTTCCTCCAACTCCTTCCTGCAAGCAGGCACTGGATGGGTTGGTGCCCACTGACGTATCCATGTCACAGGGAGGTTGTGGTCTGCAAATTACAGTTGGAGAGTTCAAGCCTTCCCTTCACTGTGAATTGCAGAGCTCATGAATGGGGACAAACCAACAGCCTTTCCTGGGCAAACTGCTTCTGTCCTGGAGGGTCATGCACCATAAATGAGAATTGAACTTACTCTCTTAATTAACTCTCTAGGGTTAATACTTTCTCATAAAAAAAACTGGTATGAATTTGACAGAGTTTATTCTTTATTAGGGTACATAGCAATGGTTTCTCCTGGTGGCATATACCTGACAGAATTATTCCAATCCACTCAGTGATCCACTTACTGATTTAAAGGTAGTTAAGAGCTATTACAGTTGCATGTAACCACATTTTCTGTGAACAAAATCCTTATGAGTAAACAATAACAAAAAGGGTTCCTCTTCACAATTTTTTACTTTGTACCTAAAAGACATTGCAGAACTCAAAGAGCAAAAAATCAGCTTCCAGGTCATGCCACCCCAACTCTGTTGGTGCTTCTGCACTTGCAGGAACACTTGGCACATTTTTTTATATATACTATATAAGGACTAAAGACTTCCTAAAAACATTTAGGGTGCTTTACTGTTGAGAAGTACCTTGAGGTAGCTTCAGTTGTGTCCTGGGTGGGGGGAAACTGCTGAAATCCCAGCCAAGAGGCCATGAACTGGCAGTGGCCCTTTGTAAGGACCCTTTGCCACAGCACTGCAGTGCTGGCCATGGAGGGGTACCCAATAAACAACAAGGCCTCAGACAAAATATCACCACTGGACCATAAGGCAAGTGTAAGGGGTGTGAAAAGCACATGAGGACCTGGTATACAGACTGTAATGGTACAAAACCCCACAATTCCTTTGTTCAGGGTCCCGTCCCCCACACCCAGGCACCCAGCTTGAGCTGTTATCATGTTGCTGCACCATGATTAAATTACTTAAAAGAACCAGACATCTGAGACTCAGCTACGGGATACCTTCTGTAAACACTGGGAGGGAAACCTGTCTGATTGCATGAGAGTGGTGTGTGTGTGGGGAGTCAAGCAGGGCCACCCCACTACAAGGGAGCTTTGGATGCAGCAGCAGAAGTCTGGAGTAGTGGGAATGTAACTGCCAGTGGCCCCTGGATGGACAGAGAGGAAACTTTCCTTAACATGACAAAGTTCCTAGCTTTTCAATTTTGGCATAATTTCTAGCTCATTGAGCACACAAGCCAGATTTGCAAGCCAAGCTATAGAGCTTAGTCTCTTAAATGACAGGAATTTTAAAGCCTTTTTATCAGACCATTGTCCCTATACATTTTGTCTTTACTAAAACTGCTTTCTATGGCTAATGGTACATTTCACTTGCTACTCTCTAGATTCTAACAGGTCAGAAACATGCAAAATAAGGTATAAATTTATAACAATCTGTTTCAACTTACATTCTTTGTTACCCGTTCCTATTTTTACTCTCTTTTCTTCTCACTAAAGTTATTAATATCTGCTCCCCTTTAGTCAATAATGCCAAATGAGCAGCTGTAAGTCTGCTAATAGGATGAAAGTTATCAAGTCATGACAAGTTTATTTGTTGTATTTTCAACTAATTTTATCATCTAAGAACGAAGAAGTAAATTTACTTTATTCTTACATTAGATTCCCTTAGACTTACCACTAACTTTTCACATTTCAGTCTACAATTTAATACTAGACCCAGGCCTTCTCCCACACCAAAAAGAATAGAATAGAACAGAATAAAACTTTTAAAAAGGGGGATAATATAAACTACTACAGGATTCTCTCCCTTTCTGCTGTATTTTGTTGTTAGTCAGGCTATCACCCAGTCCTACCCTTTTGGTATTGCACAGGTTCAGATAATACAGAGTAAAACATATCCAGGGTATTAAAGCCCATTCATAAATGGAGATTAAAAATAACTAGGACAACAAGATGGAAATAAACTAACTTGCATAAAAACATACAAAAATCACTCACTGTTACGTATTCTTCAGTTTTTCATAAAGGAGATAAATGTTCACAAATACTTTCAAGGATGACTTTTTTACAAGAAACATCCTGTATTACATATGAGAAATCACGAACACCAACACATGCAACTTAGGCAGAAAATATGGTCAATAACTTGGCAATAAAGACAGACTAGAAGAGCCTCTGGTGAAACTTTCTTTGCAATGCTGAAGTCACTACATTACGTTCTTAGTGGAATTTTATCAGATAAATCTCAAGCAATTGATTGAATATGTTCTACGCAGTTTTTACAATAATTCCTTCTGAAGATTGCTCTTTTGAAGCTGAGGAATTCATATGCAGCAATACAAATGTTAACACAAGATGAAAACAAATTGCATATTACACTGAGCCAGTCAGAGGATACCAGTGGATGCAATAAACCCTCAAATCAAGATTGTACATATTCTTAGAATTTGACTACTTCACTGCTTTGAAGATAGCCTTCATAAGTAAACTTTTTTCAATTATGACCATTTTTTTCAAACCAAAGTGACCACTGAAAGCAAGCATAGTGGTCAGTTGGTGACAAATATTTGGGAGAAAAAGCCATTGTAATATCATAACAATCTAATTGCCTAACGGAGCAAACCCATAAGAGCATCTAGTAAGAGGTCAGGAAACAAACTTAAGCATATGCCAGCAGGTCAAAGATACTGTGGGCAAGGGGAAAATAATTTGAATTCCTGGATAAATATCCATTTCAAATCTCTGGAAAACAGCTAATTCAGGACAAAATACTACACATTACTGTAGTATTAATACGAAAGACTAAACATTCCCTAAAGTAACTAGGATTCCAGGAGAGATTTTACAGAGCTCTATAAGGTGAATTGATAAATAAAAATAACAAACTAGGAGTCTATGACTAGGGATTTAATTTTCAATCCCCAGCACAACCATACCAACTGTAACTACCCTGTTGCTTATGTAAGTGCTGGTGGGTATGTGAGGCTGTATGACAGAGTATGCACCTTTCCTCAATGTCTGCACCCTAGGAGTTCAAGATTAATTCAGCTCCACACCTGCAGTTATGTAGTTAGTATGTCCTTATGAGAGAAAGGGAGAAAAAGCATTTTGTGCTAAAGCAGATCTGTGCTGCTACATATCACCCTCACATTTCTTCAAACATACTGACAAACACTTTTTGCTTTAGAAACTAGGGTACTGGGTTAGCATTATGTGTTGCCACCCAAACTAAACACAGTTCATGTAAGAGTCTCCCAGGAAGATTATGTTCTGACTAAGAGGAGGTTATAGGTTTGGAACATACCCAGAAGCCATAGCCAGCAAAATTAATTGTTTTTTCTTTAGCCTAGAGAGTTTTCTATTGGAATTTCCTTTCAGTGTTTCCTGATGAAATGCCATGGTCATTCCTTCCTAAAGGTAGCAAAATGAAAGGATAATAATTTTAGGCACTTCCCAGTTTGGACAGGATAAGGTGATTGACTCTGTGCGTCTGTGTGTGTGTGTGTGTGTGTGTGTGTGTGTGTGCTTGTGTGTGCTTGTGTGTTTGTGTGTGTATGTTAGAGATCAGAGCACATTCTGATATTCTTCCATGTGTTTTAAACAGGAAAACCACTAAGATAAACAAGCTGTTCTCTACTGCAGTTCTGCAGCAAAATTCTACCCTTAAGTGTATTCCCCTTAAGTGTATTCCCCTTAAATGTCAATTTGTCCCAAAGAAGCAAATAATAAACTTTTACAGTACAATTTGCCATCATGTATTTAGTTTATGTAACTCTACAAAAAACATGTTAGAAAGTTTCAAAAACAGTAGTGTTGCCTTCTCTGCTGCTTTTTTCCACCTGAGAAAAACTCTTCAGTTAACCAGGAGTGCCAGAGAAAGCAAAAATATTCCTATCCATCATTGCCTGCCTTTTAAAATTATTTTTTCCCTAGCACAAAGCTAGCTTTTATCTCTGTTTGGCCATTCACCTCCTAAAGTGCCATCACTGGAAAATGCAATTACTTCTTTCAGATAAAAGTCCCATGAAGTGCCTCACAAAACTATGGACTCTGGTATCAAAGAACCACGGAAAGGCTTGGGATGGAAGGAACCTTAAGGATATCTAATTACACCCCCAGATATCTCACAGGCAGGGACACCTTTCACTAGACCAGGTTGTTCAGGGCCCCATCCATCTTGGCCTTGAACACTTCCAGGGACAGGAAGTGTTCTCTGTCCTCTGGCCAACCTGTTCTAGTACATTACCACCCTCTGAATAAGGATCTTCCTAACCTCTAATCAAAACCTACTGTCTATTAGTTTAAAAAAAAAAAAAAAAAAAAAGTCACTCTTTTTTTAAATCCTCTTCAAGTCCTGGAAGGCTGCAATGAGGTCTCCTTGGAGCCATCTCTTCTGCAGGCTGAACAAACCCAACCTTTCAGTCTTTCTTTGTAGGACGGGTGCTCCAGCCCTCTGACTAACCTCCACCCTAAGTCTGCCTCTCCTGAGTCTCCAAAAGCTTTTATCTGCAAATGAAATCTCTTTTTGAGAAGCTACAATATCAGACAGAAATACATCAGTGGGCAGACAGCAAAGCCAGGCATATGTCTGCAACTGAATATCTAAAAGCAGCAGTGAAGTGCCATGCTTCACTAAGAGTCTGCATGCAGTAAAAATAATTCTCAACTCTGCCAAAACTTGAGAAACATGCTTTTTTGAGATACTCTGCTTGAAAAATAAATCATGTTTCTTTGCCATTACAGAACATATCAATGGGACAAGTTCATCAAAGGGCTCAAGATTAAAGATTTGCACCTTTTTAGGTTTTAGCAGGGTACTCTACAGTTTAAAAAATGGAGGCAAAGCAGAATTTAACCAGCTACTGTGCTGTAAGTCTACTAACTGAGCCTCATTCAAAATGCCATTTATTTCATTTGGGGACTACAAAATCTCTAGCTGGATTCATAAATAAGATTAGCCAGGCACCTTGACAGCTACTTCACCATAGCAACCAGATTTCCGCCTGGGCCATAAACAACATATTTGACCTTTTTCATACATAATTGCAAAAGTCAAAGAGCAACAGTGAACTTCAATAAAATCAATTACCTTGTTAAGACTTTAAATTGGACCAATTTTTTCAAATCTTTTTCAAAGATTTTATGATAGATAAGCTCTGTACAGAGCAGAAAACATTCAAAGGCACTCTCCAACTGCAAAGAAGGAGATAGTCGCTCACCCAATTATATCACCTAGCAATGTGAGAAGAGGGAAAAAAAAAAAAGAAATTGTTTTTATAACCTGTGAGGATGGGCAGAGGAGGATTTCTGGACACAAACTCTACCTTCAGCTCACAGCTGAAAACCTCCAATGGCTTGAAGACAACACAAGCATCTTTGCACTACCACACAGCTCTCTAGCTACACTGTCCCGTAAAAAGCTCACAGTTAACAGTACAGTACCTGTTACAACTTGCTTTCCCACTTAGCTGCACTAGATCTCACAGCATCTTACAGATCTCACAGCACTTAACTACTTGCAGTATGGGTCCCCCCCATGAAAGGAGGTATATTTGGCAGCTTGATTTTGGTTATATTGTACAGGATAGTTTTTAACTGGACTATAAACTGACACCTGAAAGATAATCTTCCTTGTTCTTGGTGAACCTTGTAAAAACCTTTGAAAAAGCCAAAAGTAACTCCATGATCACTAACAGTATTTAAATCTTGATACAGTTAATGCTCAGCTCAAAGATGTCACTGACTCCTAATACTCCTTTTTGTACTCCTAAATCCATTTACTTAAGAGGTGATGAAAAGAGTTATGCAGCTGACCACTGTTCTTCCTTTGCCCATATGAGCTCTGCAGGAAAAAATGCAGCTTCTCTTCTCCCTGGCTTATTTTTCAAGGTGAGACATAAGCTCTATTCAGTGCCAGACAGAATTTATCCAAAAAGAGATGATTGATCACTTTACAGAATAAGGCAGAAGAAAATACTACTTACTTATTTTTATTTGTATTTATGTATTAAAACACATTAATTTTGCTCTGCTGGAGGGGAGGCAGGCTGTCCTAATAGATTATCAGTGGACTTTGTACAGTTTTGGAAAACAGAACTGTTCTGGAAAGCATGCTTCTTGTAAATAAACCCCTATCTGTGCTTCATGATGACCCCACCTATCCCACGGCCTTTTAAGGCTGCACACATGTTATGACTGCATCTGGCTGGGCCTAACAGTTTCTCCAGCTGGCTCCACAAAAGGGTGAAATAAAATTACATAAAACAAGCAAAAGGAAAAACCCAAAGGCATCAACTCTGCTCTTGGTCTTAGTGCTGAATCTCACCACAGTCATCATTCTGTGTAGTAAAACTACACAGCAGCTTTAGTCCTGCCGTAATGATAAACTTTCTACTACAGGCTGAAGCAGTTCAGCATTCCCTTTGTCTGCCAAGTGATCCAAACCCTGTGAAATTCTAGATAATCATGACCAAGTTTTCATTGTTGTTGTTGCTGGAAAAGCAGTCTCTGCTTCAAGTGTTATCTCTATCCTGTAATACTACCAGCCAAACCTTTACATAGAGACATTAATTGACAGGCAGACAGTAAAAAGCATATGATCAAGGTGACACCATCTCTACATCTCATGACTGAGATCAAATGCTTTGTTACCCAATCTCTAGAAAAAAGCTAAAGTACTATGAATCAAAAAGAAAAGACTTCAATATATGCAACACTTTCAGATGAGATCAAACAGCTACAGAGGGAGAAACATCCATGACCACGGACCTTGACTGAAATAGGTTAGCACTAGCGATGAAGTTTGTGTGAGGTCAGAAGCCTAGAGTATCTTTAAAAGTAAGTGATTCACAGCAGACAAAGACCAGAAATACACACACAAAAACATAAATTTTTGGCTACAAAACTCAGCAATGAATAAAGCACAATTGTGCCTTTCTGTTGAAAAGTCGGGGTTTTTTTCAAACCTATCTGTATATACACTAGCTCTTCACTTACACAACTTTATGTAAAGGCTGTTACTTCTCAGCCCCATCCTTCCCATAAGCTATGTCTGGATCCATTAAGAATTAATATTATGACTTACATGAAACTAACCAAGAAAAAGATCCCTGGAAAATATCAACACAGTGTCTAGTTTAATCATGTGCCAGCACTGCTGATGGTGTCTGCAGCTATTAGAGCATCCACTCTGCACACAGACAACTGTGACTGGTAGCAATAGGCAGCCCAGCTGTCTGGCCTACAGTGGGGTAAGAAACCAGATGGTGCTTCTTTAACAAATGCAGGAATTCTTCGAGGGGCTTTGAACATGATCACTATTACACTTCTGTGATAAATCAAAGAAGATGTGTTTTGATCCTGCATAAATCTGCAGGCACAATGTGCTTTGGTATCGCTGTAAAATTCTCATCCTATACACTGATAAATCTATGCTAAATATCAGGAAAGCCCACCTAACCAGGAAACAACCAGGGCAGTTATCAGGAAAGGGAAACAATGGTTCCTCAGAGTCACTGCCTTGATCACAGCACCTCTTAAGCCCATTTCCCCAGTGTTCTGAAGACTATCAAATGAGTTGTCATGAGAAAATTCTACATTTCAGCTGCAGGCCCAGATATTAAAGAGACACTTCTAAAGACTCCAAATCCATTTGTTTTCTTAGAATTCTCCGATTGTAGTCCTTTCTGCAAATTATGCTTTTTTTCCTCTAAATACCACATTCCATTTTTCCACCATTCCTTATACCAAAATAAACCCAAATCCTTCTATAAAATAAAGGAAAAAAAACTAATCAGATTAAAATTTTGCATCTGTGTACCCCAGCAAAACTGACAGACAGTTGTCACACAAAGTACTCATCTCCTCTTAGTTTTATCACCATTGAAGGAGAGATCTTTAATGGCAGCACCATTCTCCCCAGAGAGCTGGAAGAAGAATGGTCCAGCAGTGAATCACCTCCTAAGAGACACAAGGGAACAGCTATGCATTGACATGAGAAAGCCTGGGGTGCTCCCAAACTTGTCAGCTAACAGCCATGTTATACTCAATGTATCAAACCTTCAAAAGTTGTTTAAATTAAAACAATACAGCTTTTGGAGACAACACCTGAGGTTCTGTCAGTACTGGTTTTATTACCCATGTATACCAAAGAAAGTTTCTTAACTAGTAATCATCAAAAAGGTTCCAGTGAGGACAGGCAATTTTAAACAAAACTATAAAAGTCATAAAACCACATCACCCCTCTACAACTCTATGCCCACTACAAAACCAAATATAATGCATTTTGAAGTCCCAAAGTGTTTCAAATTTAATTCTCTGTTCTCAACCAGAAAACCATGTTTTCTCATGAACCACCACAGCTCCAGCAACTTGAGCTGTAATTTGATAGTCTGTGCTGAACAAGATGAAGATCCTAGCTACATGTATCCTACAAACCTTCTGAGATCCACTCAGTCACACAGATACGAAGAAATACAGACTTTAATAGTCAAACTCATTAGCAGTAATAAGAAAAGTAGCTACTGTCCTAAAAGGGACTCACAAGTAGGAAATGAGTCATGCTCAAAACATGGACACTTATCAATTGCAAAACAATTAAATGTCAGTTTATTTGCAGACTGCAATTCTTTTAGTGCTCAGTTTTGCTGGGGTTTCTTGAGATCATATCTATCAAAAATTGCAGGCAGCTTGTAGAGATCTGTTTTTGAAATGTTTTTTCTCAGTCCTTCCATTTTGTGCCTCCAGGATACTAGAATTGCATGTTGATAAGATAATATCATCCAGCAAGGCCTGGAAAAAGCTTTCATTTAAATAATTCAACCCACAGTGTTCTGCTGTGCTCCATTGGACTGGGGACCTTGTGTACCTAGCAGAGTTTGTCAAGTTAGCACATGAGGTCACACGAAGTCCAAACAGCTCCTCTATCCTTCATTACAAGCAGTCCAGAATTGACATCCTTACGCCACATGGACCCCTTTGCGACCAGTGACATAAATAATAATGAAAAGAATGTATTAAGAATGCAACCACAAACAACTCAATTTGCCATGCAGGAGAATTCATCAGACATACAGTAAATAAAAGGAAAAAGGGAAGCCTAAATCAAATATTTGTATATTTTAAGCCCACATATTTTTAGTCACCCATTCCATCACAAATACATGCAATAAAGGAGAACTCCAGTTTGAATTTGTGGAGGGTTCTTTTTGTTTGTTTTTCAGGGGATTTTTTTTACTAGCTATTACTTAAGAATATCAGTAATCATGACCCATTTCCACTCCTTCAGAGTGTGCAGGGCTCTCTTCGATGCTTCTAATGTCATGTAGTCTTGTGGATTACACCATCTTTTTCAGAGAAGCACAGGGATTATCTTCTTTCACTATTTTGCATTCTCCCTTACAAGATTTCCTGCTGTTCCTCAAATAGTGAAAAATGGCTGCTTGTATCACATAGAAAACAAGTAGTCTTGTTTGTTACCCAGCGATTTTGCTTTGTTGGTAAATTGTTGGTATTTTTAAACATGTTTAAATGTTTCCCTTGCCTATAAAAATCCAATTTCCCAGGAATTTTCCAGAACAACAGTTTTTACCTTTGCATTCCCAAAATTCCATGGAAATACCACAATAATTTAAAGTGTTTCTTGGGCATATGTAGGTCTTTAATGAATTCTGTGCAGTATCCAAAAACTACAAGAGCTAGTGTGAAAGAAATCATTATTGGGTTAAAACAGGCACATGATTCCTTTTGATCCAAACTCAATAATGTGAAGTCTAACCAGATGTGAACATTGGAGAAAGACCAGGATTAGTAAAATCAGTGATACATTTTCTAAGTAAAGGTAATCTTATAGGCCTACATTTTACTTAACAAGCATTTCCACAGCAGAAAGCAATGGTTGTTCCAGAAACAAAAAAATGTGGAAGGTATGTAGTTTCTTCAGAGATCCATGCAATTTAATAGAACAGCATTTCCTCCTTGGTGCCCTTATTTATTTTATTTTCTCTCAACAGCATAAAATGCACAAAATACTGATGAGTCAGAAGATAAAATTTATCTCCTATTCTCACAGTTTTTAGGTACAAAAAAGTTTTCTGGAAAAGTTGATATATTTAGAAAAATCTGGATGTACTGTATTCTCAAAACAAGACAATGCCAAGTGTCATCCACCAAATTTAGGTCACACTCATCCATGGGAAGAAGTCGTTCAGTAAGGACTGGTGATAAAGATTAGTGTTTGTAAGACAACAATATGTGGTTTAAAAGATAAATATCCTTCCTATGTGATTTTAAAATCCATTCTATACATTTTTAGCATAGAAGAAAATTGTTCTGCTTACTCTGAAAACAATGGCACCCGGGTGACATTTCTTCAGCACCGGCCAAATGAGGATATCTACAGTTCTAGCAAGCTCTAGATGAAGAGCTTGTCATAGGGAAAACAGACCCTTTCTATGTCTCAGTCTGGAAAGCACACTCTGTATCCCTAGGACCACGATGCATGTGAAATTAAGTTATCCCACTGCTGCTTTCAAGCCCAGATGAAATCCACAGGGCTTTTCAAATCCAAGAGCCCAATTACTTCATTGCAGGCTACACATTATCCTGCCATTGCCATGCAGATTGTGTCGCCAGGCTTTTGTGCAGTCAGGCCTTAAAACTAAACAGTAAACCTGCTGTTCCTAATAAAACAAGATGCTGTCTCCTTGGGAATAATACCTGTAGCAACAAACCAAGGCAAAAGGAGAACGAGAGAGAGAAAGAGAGAGAAAGAAACACCTGCCTGATCAAACATTAAAAAAAATGTATTTTCCTGGCACCTGGTCTTGAAGGTGCTCAGACTGACAAATCATGCCAATCATGATCTGAACTTCTACTTATCAGGACATCAAACATCTGAAATCAAAGCAGCACCACTGTGATTGGTTGAATAATTTTTTTAAAAGAGTGGAATGTAGCAAGGCCAAAGTAAGGAAGGACATGAATGAACTAACCTTGACATATGCTAGGTAATGCTCGCACTTTTCCTGCATGAATGACAGTTGTAACTTTTCTGTGATCTGCCCTGCTGCCTCTCCAGAAGTCACAAAATAAACTCTGGGTTGCTGGCTCTTTTCCTTCTTTGCCACATCAGCAGTCAAGTTATAATTCAAACCTGTTTTAAAAAGGAAGAAGAAAACAAAGGATGTTAGTGAACAAGTTATTTTCCAGCCGTCCATCAATGGATCCTGTCACCTCCGGGGCATCTATGCTTGAAGAAAGGTCAACCCTTGAGGGCCCTCAATCAGTCACTAAGTTCCATGTAGCTACAGAAAACCAGATCTAATTACAAACATACTTCCATGTTTGGTATCACTATTACTCCCAGCCCATCCTTTCCCATAGGAAACAATGTGTAATACATCTACATACACTTAACACAAAAAAAAACCCAAAAAATGAAACAAAACAAAAAAAAACCCAACAACAACCCCCTACAAAAAAAAAAAAAAAGAAAAAAAAGATGTTTAAACTACTCCTGACAGAAGAAGCAAAAAACCCAACACAAACAACAGCAGCAACTTCAAACTCTGTTTTCCCTCTAAAAAAGCACAAACCATGAAAATGTCAACCAGGATGTGGCACTTCCTGACAGTTGTTTTCATTGATTTGCAGTCATCTTAGCAAGGAATCTTAGCATTCATATCATATATTTCCCCACACACAACTTTTTTGCTTCCAAAAAGCAACCTGGGCCAGTGAAGGGCTAGGGAGATAACAGGCCAAACTTATCACTGCTGGTAGTGTAAGTTCTTCCTGCTCACTCCAGTAGATCGTAAGACAAGTTTTCACTAGCAACTTAACTCTTCCAAATAATGCCTTCAAACATTTGTCCTGCAGCTTTAAGTGAGTTTTCTCTCTTTCCACTGATGATCTACCCACCCAGCATCACACAATGAAAATAAAACTCTGGCATGAATTTGACAAGCTCGGAAGAAGGGTTCAATTCTTCAAAATTTCAAAAATTCAAATTCAAAATTTATTCATTTTCCATAACTAAAGTTAAATGCCTAAAAGTTTTGATAATGGTTCCCTCTGAGAAATTTTTGCTCATATCTTCAAGATGGCTACTACCCAGCAGACCAGGTGAACTATTCCAGCCAGTAAGAAATGCACCAAGTAAATGGCAGCAGGCATTTTATAATGGATTCTCATCCTAAATAGCATGTACATACTTATGATGCAAGAGTCATCCCATAGGGCTGAAAACACCCCTGAAGCAGTGGGGAGTGAGAAGAGATTAAGATCAGGCTATGGTATCCCACAAGCTAAAATAATATGAATCACAGCTGGCAGTGCTAAAGGATGGATTGCACACTCTGAACCACTTAGAACCTCCCTTCCTCACCCACTAAGATAATGACAAAGCACACAAACAGCAGGAGGCAAAATGCTCATCAAGAATAAGGACATCTGTAAGTGCTTGCCTAACTACTAGCTATAGTACTGATTTGCCAGGGGGGTAAGAGGGAGGCACCACATGGAAAAAATGAAGAACTAACTAAATAATTACAAAAAGCCATTGGAAAAGGAATGTGCTTCTTTGCTGTCTCTGCCAGTAATTATGAGGAGAAAATGATTCATGAACTTTGCTTGCAAAGAAAATTCTTAAGCATTGAAAGCATTAAAAAAAAAAAAAAAGCACTAGCAAATGAGAATGTATAGGACAATCCCTCCATCCTCTTCCAAAAAGCTTTATTTTTCCCAGTACTTCCCACCTTATTTCGAATCCTCTCATAGTGTTGTCCCTGGGTCTAAGTAGGGAACCATCCACACTGCTCCATACACTGAACAACACATCACTGCAGCACATCTGCTTTTGAGGCACGCTGAGGGTAAGCACTGACTCATGCCTGCCTCCAAACAGGCTGGAAAAATGAGAGACAGAAATAATTCTCCTGCACCAAAGTATAGCTGCATACAGGTTTGAAGATGAGAGTCTAATTTTGAAAAATTTTTGAATAGGTGTGTTTCTTCAGTCCTATGAACATGTTTAAATTAGTGAAAATATCAAACAACCTATTATCCTACACTAAATCTTGCCAGTCTTTCAGGCAACAGTATTAGGGACATGAGGGCTACCCTAGAAATGGATCAACACACAAGCAATATACATCTGAAATGAAGAGTACAGAAGAAAATTTGGAGCAATTTCTAACATAACTATCTGCTTAGCTCTAATCAAATGACCAAAATCCTTCATTTTCATAACCACTGAAATTCACCTAATTCTCACATTGGCACTATTACTATTGTTGTTATTACTGTAGAGGAAATTAGCTAGACTGTTGTCTGAAATTGAAATAGTTCATGCCTCAAACATTGATATCAAATTTTGCTCATTTTAGCAAAACTGTATAGAGGAGCTATTGAAGCCCATCCCTCCCTAAAGATGCTTTTCAGGGGGACCAAGAAGATCAGCTGGAGAGGATCAATGGAACATCATTGGAATCCACAGATGGTGATAATTTTCTTTATTGTCTCCATCACTCTCTGTTCCCCCCACTCATTTTCTATTTATTTCTTTCTTTCCTTCTCTCTCTCATATTTACTATCACATAAAACCCACAGTAATGACTTTGGCATATAGTCTCATTTGCACCTTAATTTGGACAGAGGCATTTCTAGTAATTTTAATAACCGGATCTTGACATTTAATCAGCATAGTTGGCAGGATTAACGTTCTCTGACCCAAAGTGCCTTTCACAAGAGCATTGTCTCCTTTCACAATATTATTTCATATACTTCCCTCTGCAGTAAATCTCAGAAATCTAAATACTACTTGTTTTAAGGAGCTGTGAGGATTGTTAGGAGTCCTTCCATAGGAATTCCTAGCACTTGGATGGAACTTCCTTTGAGGGGGTGTGGTTTCTTCTGCAGGCTTAGAAATTTGAATGCATCTTTCTCTGAGGGAATTGTGGTAAATAGATTTTGAGCCAAAAGCTCCTGTTTGGTGGGGACTGATGCCCCTATGATTTTTGTGTGTTCTGTTGTGAAAAGGCAGAACTGGCATGTTCGAGTCTTTGAAACCAATTCTGCATCTCCTGTCTTGTGGGAACCTCCCCACCAATCTGTGGTTTGTTGTGGAGAACTAAAATTGGCAGATTCTAATCCTGAGGCCAATCCTGCAGCTGCTGCCATGTGGGGATCATTTTGTCCCTAATGCAGGCTTAGGTATTCATCATGCAGCTTCCTCTGTGGGGGTTGTAGGAAAACTTTAGGGGTAAATGTTTTGTTGTCCTTCATTAGTTAATTTGTCAGTCACTTCTCTACCCATGGAGTAGACATAGTGAGAAAAAAAAAAATAGGATAGGAAACAATTGATTAGTAAAAAGGTGATGGCTTATTAAAAAATGGTTTTAGGCAGTGGCATTGCTTGCTGCCAAATTCAATCATGTCCAAAATGAAAATCACTGGAATTAAAGGAGCAAACTGATAAGGCTGACTGCTTCCAGGTGAAAAGCAGAAATCTACTAAAACCCTGAAAAAAAAAAGAAAAAAAAAAAAAAGGCAACCCAAATGTCAAAACCATTCCCTAATTCAAAGACTGCAATTAAAGCAGTTTCACTCCCTCCACTGAACATGCAATCAGTTGGAGAAGACCTCACTGAAAAACTTAGGGAAACAATAAAAGTGGTGCAACAAGCACTTCATAGAATAGAAGGTAGAACTTCACCTAAAAAAGTTAATGCAATTAGCAACTCATTTCATTCTGGTGTATTTTGCCAGGGAAGTTTATTACTTTTCTTTTTTTCTAGAAATGCCAAACATCCCTACATTGAATACAAGGAAAACTGTTTGGGAGCAGAGAAACTGCAAGCAGCACATTCACTTTCTTTTTATAGGAACCTACCAACACATGAGATGGAACTGCATGAAAATCCATGAAATTTAAAGTGTCACTGTAATTGTTTGCATTTACAGTTCATTAATGTTTGTAGTTTGTTTGTATTTTCACTGCAAGTGGCTTGCTGGGAGATCAAATATTAGTTAAAGTATTCCACATAAGTTTGATTTTTGTCTAACTTCTTTTTACTGAAAAATGGTGTGGCAAAAGTCTTATGAATGTATAATTTGTCTTAACCAATTTTGTCCTGAGAGTCAGTATAAAAATGTATACATATTTGAAATCATGCAAGCATGTACTAACCTCTGCAGTTATGCCTCAGAGGGGTTTACAATTATGATTTGGCTAAATTTTTCTGATTTACTAATTAGAGAACTAAAAATTCTTAACAAAACGTTAACTCAGTATCATTTAAGAAATTATTGAATCTCCCTTCCCAAACCTGGAGGGATAGTCATGAACTGCAAAAACGACAGGAATAAAATACAGAAAAGCCTTCTACCAGCTCTCAAGCCAATGTATGTTAAATTTCCTGCCATATGTCTGAAGACAATATTTTATCTTTGCCTCAACTCTTCTATTTATGCTAATCAGTGTAGTGGCTATAGTACATTCTGCAATACACATGCTTCTCAGCTGTAGGTGCAGAACGTGATGAGGGCAATTTACTCACTGAAATTCAAAAGAAAAAAGCTACTTCAGCTAATACAACTAAGTTTGAAAGGAAATTAACTTCATTTCTAATCCCACCAATAATAAAACCATAGTTTCTATTTTCTGGCAAGATTAAATTACAACTGTCTCCTGGAAAGTACAGCATATCCCTGATGTAAAAATATGTCTGCTTGAGAACATTTTGTATGAAAATGTTTTGTGTGGCAATTTTGTATTATAAAAACTTGTTTTCATAATATATAGAATTATCTGGTAGACTAAGAATATTACATATAAAATTATTCCAACTACATGTGAATGCAGTCAAGAAGAATACACACCTTTGAAAAATCCATTCACTTTTATTCTAGGGTGCAAAGTTAATAAATTATACTACAAGAGCTGGGAATTCTCTCAAAACTTGACTGATTGACACATGTTAATATGTGCATATGCTGAGGATACCCCTCTATAGAGTTTAAAAATGAAGACTCACTGTATAACTCTATAAATAATTTTAAAAATATTGAACCAACACCTAAAAGATACAATATAGTGATATCCCTCACATCCACTACCCATTAAAAAGCACTGATTCCTGGGATTCACTAATTAATGAGAATTGGAGAATGATTATTGTATGCTGTATGATTACTCATGTTATTGCTTCTACTGTTTCTATCTTTTCTTCTATTATCTTTCTTCATGACCTCCATGGACAACCCATAAACTGAAAAAGAATGCTAGAAGAGAGACATTTATTATAATGTTTGAGTCACAGGGTGGATGTCAGAGACTGAAGTTGTTCATTGTTTGAGGCAGTGTTTCATGCCTCAAACACTGATATAAAATTTTGCTCATTATAGCAGAACTGTACAAAGGAGCCATTGAAGCCCATCCCTTCCTCAAGATGCTTTTCAGAGGGACCATCACCACCAAGAAGATAACGGAACATCATGGGATCCACAGGTGGTGATATTTTCTTTACTCTGTCACTCTCTTTTGTTGAACTCACCTATTTTCTATTTCTTTCTCTCATATTTACTATCAAATAAAATCCATACTTTTGACTTTGGCATATGGTCTTGTTTGCACCTTAATTTGGGCAGAGGCATTTCTAATCACTTTAAGAACTGGATCTTGACAACTGTGGACACAAGTTTAATTCCATTTTCCTTCACGGATGAATGCAGAAGCAGCACTTGATGCACAGAGATGCCAGCAGCCACCTTCTTGTCCCGGTCACACAGAAGTACAGAGTCTGAACAGGCTAAAACATTTTCATTCAAGATGGAAAGGCCTTCCTCTAATCTCTGCCTTTCCTAGTGATACAGAAACCCCAGGGGAGACAAAGCAGTGACCCATCAAGTGAGGGAAGAACAGTTGAACTGAGATTCTGAGATGACAGAGTGAGAACCTCAAAAGTCATACTTCTCATGTCCAAGACATACTGGAGGCCATCTCTGTCAGGGGGCATACAACTAGATGATCAGCTCTCCAGCAAACACTGAGACAGAGTGAAGGGTCAGACAGAGTGTGCACAAAGTGCAGAGCCCATATTTCACTTGGCCATGGCTCTTTGTTCAGACAAAAGCATTTCAGCAATAAATTCATACTTCTGAAAACTATTATCTGCAAGAAACAACTCAAAGGAAATTGTACAGTCATTTGCAGTATCAAGCAGTATCCATAAACACAGATCCTTGGATAACTGTTTCATGACCAGTAGTATTGCAACTACCACAAGAAGAAAAAAAAAAAGGAAAAAAAGAAAAAAAAAGAAGTAGGTAAGGTTTACATGCAAGTGTGAGGCAGTGCTAGATGAAGATGACCTTTTGTCCCATTCTTGTTAACAAAATAACCACACATTCAAATAAGTATTGAAGACACACATTTGCCACAGGAGAATGCTGTGTGCATGTTCAGCTTGATTTTCTGAACATTATGTAGTTGATGGCAAATTTCAGCTGCTCAAAAGCAGGAGAAATGCTCAACTTTACAGGAGTAAGCAGTAATCTTGAGAATGCACAGTGACAAGCCCTAGGGAAGTGCTAGATGAACACCAGCATCTAGATTCTAGATGAGCACTGCGTTCTTGCAGTCTGATTTAACAAAAAGCACCGAGACATAAGCCCAACACTTCTGGCCACAAAATTCTGGTATAGTATTTTAACACCTCCATAAGCCTTTCAAAGTCTGAACTGTGCAACAATGCATTAACACGGATATTCTACGGTTTTTTCCCCTTTATTTAACCATGCAGGAAAGGAACCACTACAATGTTTCCATTAATTGTTCCCTCCTTTGTTAATTGATATTTTTCAACTGCAACATAATTAAAATGGTCTGACTGCTACAATACTAACTTAAAACTTATTTGAAATATTTTATCCGAATCATATCCTAAAGGGGGTTTTATATAGTCAGATAGTTCTGGCTGTAACATTTTCAAGAAAAATCACTTTGTTAGAAGCATTATATAAAAGGGCAGTGATTGGAGTTTATATACTTAATAATAAAACAGTTCCTTGTAATGCAATGGGTATTAGTCATCAAAGAAGATACATGTGTGCTTTTACCGGGTAAGTCAAGCAGTTTGTATGACTACATAGGGGAATCAACCAGCTCTTAACAAGACACAGTGAACAGGAAGATTTGTAAACAAGGGAAACCAATATTTAGATTAGAAAAAAGGCAGTTTACTTCATAGCCACAGGTCCAATGATATGAAGTTAAAGCAAAGGAAACATTTTAAATAGTACCTCAGGAACATAAGAACACCTAGATATTCAGAAATCCTATTTGTAATTTTTCTGAGAGGAATTAACACCTCAGGAGCCCTCAAAAAAGCATTTCCTTAATGACAGAGTAGTGGGTAGTAAAAAAATACTTTATATCAAAGCACAAATTTGCTTACTTAGAGTCATCATTTATAGGGAAGGAAAAAGTCAGCATTTAGCGGAAGCAAAAATAGAAACTGAAGTCTCAGTTGCATTAATATGCTATAATACAGAGGAATCTTAAATATAGTAAATCCATTGTTTTGAGATATTTAGGCGACAGTGACAAGATGCTTGTAGTTCTTACTTCATGTGAATGCAAGAAGTAGCAAGAAGCCTTTTCCTTTTCTGACTTAATTAAAAACAGAATCCTGAAGCAGGCTCATGTGAAGGTACATGGATACAACTCATCCTTCTTAACTACCTCTCAAAAAGATTAGACCTCTGAGCAGGAGGAGGCAGTGCTTCCCCCAACTCTTCACCAGACTCACTGTCAAGACACAGCATGCTGTGAGGCTGGGGCATCTTCCCTGAACAGTGCAAGTCCTCTGCCATTCTTAAAGCATGACAAGAGTGAAGCATCATTAAAAAAAATTAACCCAGGCCTTAAATATTTAGAAATTCTGTATCTGTCCCATACCACTTCATAAAACAGCTAAGATTTGTAAGCATTGGGATGTAAAAGACATAAGTAGTATTTTAATAGAGCCAAGATGTAAAGACTAGGACAATTACATGTTGCACAATTCCATTCATCTGACAGACTCCGAGTGTTTTACAGAGACTAATCTGGAAGATATTCTTGCAATCAGTAAAACACTGGGCTATTTATAATCATTTTACAAATAGGTAAACTGATGCACAGAAAAGGATTTTTTCTTGTCTGTTTCAAGAGCTCCTTGCAGTCTTTCAAACACTATTAATCCAGAGCAAATCATACCTGTTGTCTAATAACATTGGTAGAGGATATGGATACAGATATGCATTATCAAGAGGTAGACAGGGACTATGAACTTGGAAGGCTGCACTCTCTTATCCTTGCAGTAAGCCCAAGGAGACATTTCCCTCAGGAAGAACCTGCCTCAGTATTATGCCAGCCTCATCACAAGGCAAAAACATGCCCAAGAAACCTCTCAAGCCTCCAGCCTTCTGGGATTGTATGGCCCATGTTCATCTTGAAACAACTTATTTCACACAAAGCTCTGTTACTAAGTACAAAGAAAGACCTCGACTCTGGGTCAACCTGTTACTGTGCTCCTGTCTAGGGCTGGCACAGTTACCTTACCTATTTCTCCAGGAACATGCTTGCCACTGAAACGAAAGCATGCTGTGACATTGAGGCAGTTCACCGGCTGCAAACCATCATGGCACTGAGGAGCTGTGATATTGATAGATATGGGCAGGAAAATGGTGACATCCATGGTAATGACAGGCCTGGATCTGGAGATCAACAGAGAAGCAGAATTGAGTGACCATTCAGAGGGAAATTCTCCGCAAAAGGAAAATAAAGCAAATTTGGAAAACTGCACAATTTCAAGCAGACAGGAAAAATAAATTACATTTGAATTGTAAAATAAACTAGCATTTTGCCTAGGTGGCAAGGGCTACTAGCATTTAAATGAAAGTGGTAATGTCAGCTTGAAGTTTAGTGGTCAGATACAGACTGCAGGCAGGCAGCTGGGGAAACTGATAATAGTAAATAACTATAATCCTCTCCAGCAAAGGCTGCATAAAGCCTTCCTGATGACTGAAGAGGATAACAAAATTACCAGAACAGCAAACAAGTACAAGTTCATGCAAATGAGACTGGTTGCTAACCATCCTGGATGAACAGGAACAACCAGGGAGAGACAGAGTTTCCACAGAATGATCTATAGTCAAATTTGTGACCCCAAAGTCAAGGAGAGAGCACAGAGGTCATCCACAGGAGATGGATTCATACATAATTTTTATGATAATATAAGAGGGACGACACCACATCTATGTTTTCTGGAGGAGAAAATGTTTGGCTAATTCCCTTCTGGTGAACGACAAGGATTGAATACTTTTATCACACTGCTGAACTGTCTTCCAAGAATTATCCATTGCACTGTGAACAAAAGCTTTCTACTCTTGCAACTCCAGCACAAGGTTATTGCTACCAGTACTGCTGGCTGAGGGAGACCTCAACCAGAATCACAGAGCAAGTTGAGTGCCTTAAGGCACAGGTGTCTTGCTAAGGAAACTTCCCTGTCTGACCATCCAGGAGGCACTCAGGTAGCCACACTCCCACCACCAGGGATTTGAACTCCTGGGACCAAAACTCATTTGCAGTGAGCTGACAGGTGCCCCCCTTGACTCCCTACACGCACCACACTCACATAGTCAGACCAGGTCTCCCATAGTTTAATAAAGCCTTTTATTCACAATGCAGTAACATGGAAACAGCTCAAGGTGGTGCCTCCAAGGAGGGACCCCCAAAAAAAGGACCCCAAGGGCTTTTATACCCTCACAGTCCAAGCACACAAAGGTCTCTCCTCTGCCTCCTGACTTCTCAGCTCCTCCTGTGTCTCAGTGTTCCTGAGTGTCCTTTTGCTTCAGGCTCCCACCACCCAGAGCTCAATTTGCAGTTCACACACCAAGCCACCTGCACTGCATGTATTCCTCAACAGTTTCCTTTTCACACAGAAGCCCCAGCAGCTTGATTGGGAAATGCAGCCTAGAAATTCAGGCACTCCTGAGCCATCTCCAGTGCAGGACTTCAGCCCAAAAATTATGGGTGTTATTCTTCCTGTTTTCAATTCTGTACGTGTTCAAAATGAACATGTTCTTCCAAAATCAACTACAGTAATAAAAAAAAATGTGCAGCAACCAGCAGATTCAGTTCTAAGGTAGTCCCAGCAGCCATGCAAGGCTAGAGCTTGTAAACCACTTCAGGACACTCACTCCACAAGCCACTTAAATTTAGAGGTAGGGGAGAGGGAGAAGAGAGCAGTGATTGTGGTTACATCTAATATATATGAACTGGAACAAGATTCACATCAATCTCCAATACAGCTGCTCAGACTCTTTTACCACAGCCTGAAATAACAGTGCAAGTTCACATTTTGAGATGGAGGATAAAAATAAATGCTAGCCTTAGAAATATATGCAGTAGGGGGAAGGGAGGAAAAAAAGTCAGCGTCCTAGGATCATTTCACACCTTCAAAAAAAAGCACTCTTTCTGAATGCTTAGGGAGATATAAAAGAGTAAATGCTATAACTGATTTAGAAAAATATTTCTCCATCAAAAAAGTATTTCTCCAGCTATCATGAATTGTGTGATTTTTCCTTAATGTTATGTCACTTGGTTATACACTGGGGAAAAACAACCCAATGCATCTGTCAAAGAGCCATACACACATATGATAAACAGAATGCATCTGCCCCAAGTCAAGAAAGACTTTCCCAAAAGGCGTCAAATGTCACTTGGCAAAACATTTGTTGGCTTTGTTTAAAGGACTTCACAAAAGGGGAAGGGCAGGGGATGCATGGGGGGAAAAAAGTTTATCTCTTTATCTTAACAGGAAGAGGGACACACTGTAAATTGGCAGTAACAGCAACTAATCAAGCTGCCCATAAAGTTAGTCAGTAATGCACTAATTTCCTCTGAAATGCACAAGCATAACATAAACAGTGGTCATTGTGCCGTTGTGATGTATGTGGCCTTAATCACATTTAAGTTCTTCTCCCCTCTCTGCAAGTAACATCAATGTAGGTGAAAATTGCCATTTTCTTTCAAGCAGCTTCAGAGACTTGAGACTGAATGCCCATCAGAGGCACAGAACACCTTCTCACAGAAGCAGTTACTAGCATTCCCTGTATATATGATGAGGACACAGAAAACTCTTCAAAAGCCCTGACCACCTGCCATGCTGATCATCAAAAGTATTTCTTCCTTCCCTCTCCTTTTTCTTTTTCTTCAGTGTAACAGATTCAAATGGAAACATTGAACCAAGTTTCTCCTGCCTTGGGCAGGAGAAAGGCTGGCACATCTGTTCTGCAGTTCCAGCATTTGTCTTACCAGGGTCACCCCATCCCTGTATCTTCCATATAAGATGCAGGAGTTCCTAAAGATATCTAAGTATTGAAAGGACTTTTTAATTTAATATTAACAGGCGTAACAAAGGAGCTACTGACAAAAATCCAGCTTTGCACTCTGTTACCCAGGTCACTTGCCCACCTGCGTAATTTGGTGAACCAAGCTGTCCCACCTCTGTCAGACAGAAAAAGCAATTACACTTAACTAACAAACTCAAAACAGCAGCCCAGCTCCTGTGTGCTCTAAAAACATATCCATATTTAATCTCCTCAAAGACTCTTATTTCACCCTGCATTCCATTACAAAATTATATATATATCTGCAAAACTGTGTATATATATATACATACATGTGTGTTTGTATATATGTATGTATATCTATACATATACATGCAAAACTACATCCTGGCATCCTACTCATTTTTTGCTCAGCTACATTCCCTTTAATTGATCTACTTTAGGTAAACATCAGAATAATAAAAAAGCTTTGTCACAAGTCAGGAGCAACATTTCTAAAGAGGCACTGAGATCAACTCATCTCCTTTCAGCTCTAACCCTTTTTCTTCAAAGACCAGGTATTATCCTGGTATCATCACCCCCCCACACTATTCTATTTAAATTAGACTGCATTCTTTGACACTATACATGTCTAAGATTTTGCTTAAAAAGTAGTCCAGCTTGCTTCTTCTGGCCACATTAAACTAGGGAGGGAACTGGTCTTAGACCACAGAAGATATAAACAGAAAACAGAAGAAGACAACATTGAATGAAAAAGACATCTCACCTGAGAAGTACCACATTGTCTGAAAGGAAGGCTCCAACAGTCATATCTGAAATGTTTGCAACATTGAGGCAGTTACAAAGGAGGCATAAAATCCAGTTCTCTCAAATCTGTTGCTAAATCACAGAGCATGAATCTAAAAAAGGCATTTTCTGACTTAGTTTGTCTCTTCTTATATCATTATGTTGTAACTGAAGGATTAGTTCTGTGATGTTCACTTCTGCTTTGTTGTTTGATTTTTATTACTGCTATTATAGTATTGTCTCCTTTCTGGATTCCTTAAAGATTGCCATCCTGACAGAGCAAGATTAAAACCTTGGCCAGATACTGAACTCTCAATCATTTTGACAGTTCAAATACCTGGATTAGGCAATCACCTAAAATTTTTATCAGGAGTTTTGGGTAGCAGAAGGGAAACGGAAAAAGCAGCTCAGTTTCACTGACCACCTGCAATGGCAGGAACTAGCAGCCTGAAAACAGCCATCTCTGCTGTTTTCTCAGACTGCTGATGTATTTTCCTGATGGTCTCACTGCCAGAGTAGCCAACATACCTGGATAACCATTACTATCCATATCAACTCCCCCTGATATGGACTGGCCAAACATACGCAGCTTTGGGTTTATTGTTTGCCCAGACAGCTTCTGCAGTAGAGAACACACAAGTGAAATTAGTCATTAACACAAAAAATCCTCTAAAAAAAAACCTTACCAGAACAAAAAATCCCAAAACATTTGAGCATGATTTTCATGGCCACTGAGTCTCTCTTCTGTGGGCTGGAAGTGCTACACACCTGCTGCCTTGCACTTCACCCACACAGCCCTAACAGGAAGACTGTGGACTGCCCTTTTGCTCCTGGCTAGTAGGAGACTAGTGTTGACTTGGACTAAAATCCCACACCTGCATTACAATACTCATACAGACCCAATCAAAATAAGGAACACATCAAACAGATTTCTGCATGAGGAAAAAATAAACTGCACCCAAGAGATTATTTTTTTTTATTACCTTAATTTCTGTGAATAAAACTTTTAAGGAGCATCTTGACAATACAAATGATTAGTTAAAACAAAAAATCACACACAACCATTTATTTTCAACACATTTGCCAGCATACTCAAAGACAAAATGATTAATTCCCATCCCACTTGGAAATTCTGGTTTCCATCACCTATTACAGAGTATTTCCTGTAAGTCTGGAAGTTGTATTTCATTTCTGCCTCTCCAACACAAAGATTAATTAACTTCTAATACAGTTTCTTTCTTTTTTTAGTTACTAACACAGAACTTCCTCTAAATGATTTGCATTGCAAATGCCTTCATCTGAAGCAAATTAACATATCAAAATCTCTTTTTCTAAGAAGGCAATCAGAAGTGCCCCAGCTTTCAATCATTCTGCCAGGCCACCAATACAAGACCTGAACTCAAATCAACTTCTGACTACAGAAGTTACAGATAGAGGAAACCATGAAGTAATTTTAAGTCTGTTGGAGGTACTTCACTGTTTGTAACATGTTTTCCTGGCCCTCCCATAAAAGAATATAATACTGGACAAAAGATCAGGCAGAAAATTTATGGAAAAAAAGACTAGTTGAAACTAAGATATCCTGACAGTTAGTTTAAAGGGAAAAAGAGTGCTCCTCTAAGTACAGATCTCTTTTTCTACTCGTGGGCAGGTAAGCTTAAGACAACTGGAAGTAACTTCATCCCCACATTACACTCGCATTTCATCTTTGGGGGTCCCAGTTAGGGCGGTAAATCCCACCTGCAAACACCTAAAAGACATCTGTGGGTTCTTTCAGCCTACAAGACAGACGAATAATGCTGTTTTAAGTACCATAAATGAAAATAGCAGGACACAAAGCCAAGTCAGCTGCTTCTGCTAAATAGATGCCACTGAAGCTGCTGAAGGGACATCAGAGAATGAAAATTACCAGCACTTTAAGTGATGAAAGCAGGAGGAGGGAGGAGGAAGAGCTAACAAAATGAACAGGGTGAACCCCACCTTCTCCACATCTCATAGCTTATTTCAAAGAGGAACTCCACAGCATTAAGATAGATCAGGAACATAGTAATAAGATGCAAAATGTCTTTCAAATCCAGGGCAGATAGGTAAAGAGCTGAAGTTGTTACACCATTTTGGCTGCACAGGGGACTTGAACCAGCAGTGTGTGTCTAGTGCACCAGACACTGGGAAATGGCACAGAAACAATGCCTGTAAGCGGTGCCCCCTTGGCTGCCTCAGAACATGGGACAATGACAGGAATGATTTAACAAGAGTCAATGAACACATACTCTACCACACTCTTGAGCTAAGTGTTTTCCTACTGACCAAGTGGAGAGATATGTGCTGTATCTGTCCTCCTCAAAAAATGTAAAATTTTCTCATGAATGAACAAAAAAAAAACAAACCCTAACTAAAAAAATCAAACCAAAAAGAAAACAAAAACAAAAAATATCTAATCCTTTTCAGCAAGATCTGGAAAGCTCTGGGGTTTTCAGAGAAGAACCTCCTAACCAGTGGCTCTTGGCAAAAATCAGGCAGAATCCTCTACATGCCACACATTAGGAATACTTCTAAAATGCACTAGAGTCACTTCCTTTTTTTTTCAAAAGCAGTGCATGCCATATACATGGTAAAGGCAGAAGGACTAAACTTTTATAGTCTGTTGAAAGAGCTGCCAATATAACCACTGAACTCTTTAATTCTGTGTAAACGGATTACTATGAAGGATCCCACCCAGCAACAAGACAAAACAACCAGAACTTCAAACACACAGAGGGAGGGAAGAGTCAGGCTTTCAGAACAATGAAATGTGCTAGACAGAGACTATGAGACACATGTTGGGCAGCATAAGCATAAATTTATCTTCTCTACTGCCAGGCTATAGCAGCTAAATTGCACTGTGTCCTCTCCACACAAGATACCACAGCATATCCCAAACAAGGTTTTACTTTGTAAGTGGGTATGGAGGATGGCACCTAAGAATGGCCTTCTGACATATTGTCAGAATTCAAGAAGGCCAACAAGGTGCGTAAAGAGGCACAAAAGAACAGTTAATAACTCTTCACTCTCACAAAGTATGCTTCTAAAGGAAGAAAGTGCAACCTCCTGACTTCCCACAGGCCTCTCCATAATTTGCATGCCCAACCTTTCCAGGGTTTTAATTTCTCCTTTGCATTAGTACTATCCCTAAAAACTAACACTCAACTTTTAAGACCTTGCTTGTTTCAAGAAGATATAGCTGACAGCTGTAACAAAAGACAGTAAAAAATACCTCCTGACTAACATAATTTTACTTTTTAGCACAGACACAGACCAACTTTGGGAGAAGCCATCTTTAAACCAGGACTGAGAAAAGGATGTAGAGCTATGACAAGGTTACCTATTAAGGGACCCTTAAGTATGGCTTATTTCTGCAGGTCCTGGAAAAGTGGCTTTCAGACAGGGAACATAAACAATAGTGTCACATACCATAGAGTACTGAGGTATAATACCACTGGCATCCCCATGGTAAATGTACACAGCTCCTATGTAGTTATCCTCCTTAGGCGCTCCAATGGCAACATCTGTAAAACAGCACAGATTTCACAATCCATTCCATTAATCCAGCTTTTCCCTAATTTTAGGATGCAGATTTCCATAGGAAAATAGCTCCCCATGACAAAGATGATCAGCAGCTTATATGAACCTGAGTAGAAGGAACTTGGTTGATTTAATTAAGAGCACAAGTTAAGATAAACCTTAAAAATATAGAAACCCAGATGAATTTGTACACATATGTACGTTTCACAGAATCAGATGTTGTGCCTAATTGGAAACATGTTCTGCTATAAAAATGTGTTTATCAACCAGCAACTATACTCAAAAAAGTGAATTTAGAATCCTTTCATAACCAAATCTTCAACCTATAAGAAGATCAGCTTTGTGAACCAAGACAAGACTGGAGAAATATTTACTGTAGCAGTACATTACGACTGGTTGAAAATCCAATCACAAAGAAGCAGGGTATATTAAATGGATAGGAAAGAATTAAAAATCTACTTCTAAGAGTGAATTTTCAAATTACAATTGATCCAATTTAACTGCAAACTCCTACAGAATTTTCAAATTACAATTGATCCAATTTAACTGCAAACTCCTACAGAANGAATTTTCAAATTACAATTGATCCAATTTAACTGCAAACTCCTACAGAATTTTCAAATTACAATTGATCCAATTTAACTGCAAACTCCTACAGAAAGCACGATCCCACCTCCCATTCTCCTCTCCTACTTGGATCTAGTGACTGTGCTATCTGCTAAAATTAAGCTTTTCACAATTGCTTTGTACCCACTGATGGAGCGGACTAATTCAACTCCCTCTGCAGTCTCACCATTACCATGATTGACTATGAATATTAGCAAGAACACACAAGCATGTCCAGATGCAGAGGAAGAGCATGTTCATGATTTGTGAGGGCAACCTGCAATGAGGCTGGGTTAGGCTTAATGGGATACTGTGTCCTGAGTGGCCTGGAAGAAATAGATCCAGGCACACACTAAGTTAGCCTTTGTTTAGAAGCCCTTAATCTGCACTTCCAGAAACCAGGGCAGAAAAAGAGCATCGATGTTTTGTTCTCACCTACTACTCTCACAGCATGGGGTCTCACACTGAGAATCCTGAGAACAGAGCAGAGGGAGAACAAAGCGAAAGAGAGAAATTAATAGATTATGTGCTATCAGGAGTGACGAGCAACATCTGAATTACACTTCTTGATAAGAAATGAGATTATGTCAATGAAATCAGAAAGACTTGGAACATAGGGAAATGGGCAAGAAGAAAGAAGTCAGATATAGACTAGTCAGATATTCTGATTTGTTCAGGGTGAGATTATCTAAAGCCTTTTATAAGACATACAGGAAGAAGAAAATTCAACAGCAAAGGAGAGCAAAGCAATGTTAATGTGACCTGCACAGACAAACTAAACCAACATCAAGGCCAGTCAGCTACAAAATGCTTCAGCACACAAATCCTACAGAAGCAGATCTATCCTTAGGTTGAACCCAGATGCTAGTCAGGCCTGGAAAAGCAATGCATGCCATGCAAGACTGACAGTGTCACCAGCGTTGCTCACACTTACGGAGAAAGGGCCACGGAGGAAGTTGCACTGACCTGGGAAGCCATCGTCATCAATATCGCCAAGGGCAGCCATGCTCTCCCCAAAGTGTGCATTATAGGCACCATCACCACCCAGGGTGAGCTGTTCTTCCAGCACTCCCTAGCAAGCAAGAAATAAAACAGGGTCAAGGAAATGGTGGAAGCCCTGGATGAGCTAAGCCTTCCCCATGGAAGCTGCCTATGTGCTGTGGGAATTACCTGGGGCAGAGCTGCAGCCTGCCTCTTGCTTTCATTGCAATGAGATTACTCAGGCTCTAGAAACCAAATTTACTTGTGTTTTAAACGTTCTGGATTTTAGTTTTACAGGGGGAAGAGAAGACAAAGGACTGCATGACTAAACCAAATACTAAATTAACTAAACAGTAACTCAGAGATGTAATTACATGCAGTCACAGGGATTGGTGAATCATGAAAGTTTACAGATGCCTAAAACATAACTGCCCAGAGTTTGCTCTACTGGCAGGTTACATCCAAGGACCAAAATCCTCAGTCCAAGTTTATTCAGCTAAACTCCAGCAAGCTGAGGAATATTTTTCCCTAAGCAAAGAACATTTGATAATTGGATTTGAAACCATTTTAAGTACAGGACAGAAGGATTAAAGCAAAGTCCTCCAAAAGCCTCCTTAAATTAAGAATAAGGAAATGTATTTAATGAAATAGAGACTGAGAGAAGTTGAAAATTAAGTAGCTTTGTACTACTATGCTGTGAGAAGCCTTATATGGCATTGGTATTTCTTGCCCACCCACCTTTTGGTCAGTTATTCAAGTTTTATTTTCTTGCAGTCTTCTCTTCAGAGGAAAGGAACATTTCCCCAGGAAAAAAAAATTTAGTTACACAGTCTAAGTCTGTACCCACCTCAGGGTTGTTTTGGTTTTGTTTCCTTTGTGAATGAGAACAAGCTACCCTCTGGAACATGTACTAAAGTCTTTTACTTAGCTGCAAGGCGTTGCTGACTTTAAGAAAATCCCACATAATGAAATAGAAACACAACAGAGAGAAGACAGGCAGGCCTATGTGTGTGACTGCATTCTTTGCAGTTCTCACAGCAAAGGCCAAAATACAAGCATTTTAAATGTAGCATCACTATGCATGCTTGTTTTATAGTACGGTTTTCACTGATCCTCTGCAACAACCTCTTAAGCAATCGTGCTTGCAGAATGAAACTGATGCCATGATGATTTTTTGCCTTTTCTTCTAAATATCTTTTATGTCTCCTCAGTGCTCTTAACATACATACTTGCAATTCCTGAAGTCCAATAACTTAGCATAGTCCTAATATTATGTTAGGGCAGGAGACCAAACATCCCAGAGGCCTCACAGCTGGAGGCCAGAAAGCTCTACACCATCTTAAGAAAGCAAGGTCCTCTTTAAAATACATCCTGTAAATTAAGCTTAGGCCCATCCAGGGGGGAATTCTTCAGGGTGAGTGATGATTGGTGATAGGGTGATGATATCACACTATTCATTCAAGCCTCTCATTGGGGCATCCTTGTTAGATATGCTGATTTGTAAGGATTGTAAATTGTACACACGATCTATCAGGTGTGTGCATGGCAGCGCATCCCACCTTGGCAAAGTGGTGCACCATAAAGATCCTTATTAAATACTGAGATAAAAACCCTTTATCCCTTAATCGTGTCTTGCTCTTAATTTTTAGGACCAAGCAAAAGGCATCAAAATAAAGTTTAAAATGTCCACTGCCCAAAAAAAGCTCACAATCCTGCAAGCCATTGCTTGTGCAACTAATTGTAACGCTCCCAGCACTGGAGTATAAGCAACTCACACTAGCTTCTTGACTATTCTATAGAAGATAAACATTAACTTATGTATACTCTCACTGTGAGCAGGAAATGCTGGCTATCTTTTTGGCATTCTGGACCCTATCCTGAGGACCCAACAGCAACACTGCAACATAAAAGGTGGAATCTCTTGTGGAAAAAGCTGAAAAAGTAAAGCTCAATTATAAGAGCAGTAATAAAAAATAAAATAACAGCAAAAATTAAGGAGACTTCTCAAGTCTCCTAAATCCTAGGACTTCTGGTGAATTTGAAGTCTAGAATAAATAAACTCCAAGTTCACTAAATACAAGCCAATTTAATTTTAGTCCATATCAGCTGTTCCTTTAAGACAGCAGCTTTAGGACCTGAATATTAAATATTTAATAGTATGTAAAAAACCATCATTTTCCTATAAATAAAATATAAGAATGGGCTTGGTTAGCCAATGCAACAAAGTTCAGGCTTTTCCAAAACCTGTTGTTAGGTCATGTGAAATCCAACACTACCAGCTGATAACTTCCCCTAAAATCTCTATATGGGGTATAATGTAAAACTAACACAAATTCAATCTCTGCCTTCTCTCCTCTTCCTCAATCCTCAAACATTTGTGTTTTAAATTGTGTTTTAGGTTTTAGTGACCACCCAAAAGACAATGGAAACTCAGTCAAAGCTGCTGACTCTTACTTGGTTTTGGCATCAAATCCACATAAAACCACAAATGCCACCAAGTTTCAACATACAACCAGTCACTTTCTCAGATCTCCTTGAAAGATTTACAGGTCTGTCATGAATATGGGCAGGCATCTGGCAAACTATGATACCAGATGAGCCTTCCTGTGACCTCATGCTTTGCTAGAGCAAAGCCCCCACTCATTTGAGACACTGAGTTTCACCATGCAGTGCTGGAAGGACATAAGCACTACCTTGCCAGGGACCCACATCCTCATCCCTTACCAAGTCAACTCCTGTACATACTCACATTTCCTCTGTTGATGTAGACTGTGACTTGACCCTCATCTCTGACCTCAGAAAACATAGGTGCTCCAACCAGCAGGTCTGACAACCCATCAGAATTCAGGTCAACTGCACATAAGGAGGAGCCAAAGTAAGAGCCCATCTGTAACCAAGTTGAGTCACAACAAAGCATTCAGTATCTGCCCACACACAGAAGGAAATCATATAAGCGTGGTTTTTGTTTCATCTGGTTATTCTTTTAATTTCACAAGATGACTTGCTGCTTTATCACTCACAAGCACTCCTGGAGAGAAAGCTTTAAGAATAATTCTGGCAGAAATTAAAACACTTTACTGTAACAATGCATCAAGCCTGGATGTTGATGTTAAAACAGAATAGAAGTTATACTCTGAGACATACTTAAAGTGAGACACTTTAAGAGCTTTCTTAGACTAGCTTTTGCTTGTCAAAGGCTTAAAACTAGGAAGGGGTGAAATGAGTTTCCCAAGCAGACCTGGACAGTGATTATTTGTGCCCAGTGCCAAACTTCCTTGAAGTTGGGTACCACAGATGATCTGGCGACACCTTACAGAAATAATGAAAGAAAAAAAGAAAAATAGGAAAAGGCCATGAAAATAGGTATCTAAAACTACAAGTTGATTGAACTTCCTCTGTTCTATTTGTATTTATTTGCATCAATCACTGTCAAACGGCGTACTGGTTGTCGGTCTTAATCATTGCCTTTCCTCTCATGTACAGGCAGGTAAGTTGATACAGAAACAAAGACTTGCAGTAAAAGCTTCTCAGTTGATACAGAACAAATGTTCTGTAACCCACTTTCAATCTCCACTAATTATTGCTCGATAATCTTAATTGCTTAAAATAAAGAAATACAATAATTTCACTTTTTTTTATGTGGGTGAACATTGAAGACTATTTCCCAACTGGCACCCACACTATAAATTTCAAAACACATTTAAGCACAAGAAGGAAACCAAAAGCAAGAATGATATTTGACCCTTATTTCCTTCACTTCTGCTAAGGTAACACAAGACATACTCTTTGAAACCAACTACAAACCATAGCCTCAAAATTAAAAGCTGATTCAGCAGGAAACAGGGAAAGATACCACTTCATATTTGAAATAGAGTGATGTTTCCTACAAAGTAGAAAAAACTGATGTTAAAGAAATAATTATTTATGTTCTTGAATGCTTTTACATTCCTCACAGCAGATCTCTAACTTACAGTCTTCTGTGCCTGTAAGTTAACATGCATTAACCAAAAGTATTGGGCATGCTAGAAGATGGGCAGCAGCAACTCTATTCTATGCAGCCTGTAAGATGTAACAGTTTCTAAATATATAATGCAATGGTGATTGAAGAATAGCATTTCAGTTTGTTAATGCAGATCTTTGTGATTGTGTGGGTTTAAAGTCAGACCTCAAATATGATTTGATTCCAGTTATTTTGTAGCTTAAGTTCCCCTGTAGATTTTTTGTTTATTTTTTTACTCCACAAAGGTTTTAAAAGAAATTTCTCATGGGTAAATTTCTCATGGGTAAGGAACAAAAGTTATGAAAAGCATTTTATTATGTATTCAGGCAGTTTTCAGGAAAAAGCTATTATTTACTTAACTGCAACATGGTATGTCTGTAGCATGGGTGAGTTCACAGCGCTCAGGGAAGAACCTGAAGTTTGCACACTTGACGTTTGTAACAAGGTATTGAATTTTCCTTTTTCTTGTCTGCATTTGATTTCCTACTTCAGCCTCCACTAATAAGAAAGGAAGGAAGAAACTGGCCTGCTGTTCACATCTGTCTACCAAGAATGTCAGAACAATGAACTTTCACACCACTGGGGAGGATGCAGCATTTTGTGAAAGCTCACTTCCAAGCAGTGCTCATTGCTGAGCAGGTCTGCTTTTGCTTCTACCAAACAAAACAAAAATAAACAAACAAACAGAAAAGGTGATTTAGTACAGCCTTCTTTTAAAATAAAATTCTCATTTGTATTTTAGAGAATTTGTAGAAGAAGATGCTAATGAAAAAGAACCCCAGAAGTACTTGAATGATGTAAATACTTGATTAGTTAAGTTACAATTCAATTGAAAAGGGAAAGGTTTTGGCTAAGACCTGGAAACTTCCTGATGGCTTTGTTTATTAGGTTGAGGAATAGTCAGGAGCACATCCTCAGGGACATTTAAAACTCGACAGGGAAAGAAATTAACAGGAAGCAATCAAATACAGGAGATGCCCTGGATGAACTGGGAGGTCTTTTCCTTTCAAGATGTCTGTAATTCTGCCAGTGCAGAGAAAGTAAAATTTTGGAGGAGGCCCTAAAATACAAGTCACACTACCCACCTACACATTCTTGTAGTTTATTTCATTAGATTTATTTTATTAAGTTCAGTAAATTAACATCCCTATTCCAGGCAAGTTTTTAAATACTGCAACTGTGTCTTGCTGGGGAAAAAAAAAAACAAGATATAGTAACACTCTGAACCTGAGGATACAGGCAAACACTTTGGGTCTTCCTGAGAGTAGCAGTCTTACCAGAGCCAAAAGCCTCCAGAAACCCTTTTTTTTATTATTATTTCTTCTCCTTCCAGAAGAACAGGAGACTCCAGATAAGAGGAATCGTTTCATCACTGAGTTACACCCAAATGAAACATTTTTGCTGTTACCTATTGCTCCACATACTGTTGATTTTGTTTCTTCCGCAACACAGCTCCAGTAAGCCCCCAAATGAAGAACACACACTGTTCCTCATTCAAACACAACACCACACTAGGGAAGCTAGATCTCACTAGCATTCACTTAATTTCATGGAGGGAGAGGGCAGCTCAGCTTTAAGACATCAGTGTCAAGAACAGAACTCAAGACTGCTTTATAGTGGGAAGGGGGAAATCATCATCTGTCAATGCAATGAAACTGTTCCTCCACGAAACAGTGTAACTGCAATATTCCCCTTGTCACAGCACAGGAAAACAGATTGGAGCTTTGCCAATTAAGCTAAGCCCCAGGTTACACACATCTCCCAGTAACATCTACTAAGGGGAAATCTCTGCATCTAGGCTTACCTGGTGCCCCATGTCCCACATCTCAGAGTTACTGCTACAGTCACATAAAACGAAAGAGAACCACTACTACAATTTCCAGCAAGACCTTTCATTTCAGTCACATGGGCATTGAGCAGACATTGTAGTCATGACTGCTACAGAAGAAATGGCATACAGCTTATCTGTAAAACAGGTTCAGCTCTTCTGGGAGGATAAGAAGAAACAGGGTTTGCTGGACAAACTATGAAGGAGTGGAATGAAAATGATGCTCCAGGATGACTCTGCCATTATTTCCCCCCCTCTACCTCTTAATAGAAAACACACATATATAAATGCTCACCTTTTTTCCTGAAGCCTGAAAAATCTTTATTAGAGAGCCTGACTGTCTGTCCGTTCTGAAAATATAAACCTGAAAGGTGAAAAAGGAAAAAAAGTTAACCAATACTAACTATGAAGCACTTGTGCTTTCTAAATAATATCTAAATCAGGATCATGGCTATTGCCAGGATCCAACTTCATGACCACTTTACTGGTCAGTCTTATTTTAAAAGATGACACAGAGTTCTCCACTGTCCTGAAAAATCACAGGCTTGTCCTAAGAAACACTTTAATGTCATCTTGTTGCCTACTTTTTTTGGTACACCTATGTATGTGCACATGTGTGCATTTAAAAGCACCTAGCCAAACAACTTCCCAACTCTCAAACAAGTGGCATCTGGAGACTGTCTGGAAATAAGTAGGGCAAAAGACTGAGAATGCATAAGCCTGCTCCCCTTCCCTCATCTAGCATTCCCTTATCAAGAAAATGTGCCTGCACGTACTGCACTGCAAACTTCATGATGCTTTAGCAACAGTCAGAGTAGAAATCCCAACCTGACCACCCACAACATTTCCACTCTTTCTGTCTGGAATAATTTTGAAATCAGAAAACTATTCAAACACAGCCTACTCATTTCCACAGGAGAAACCGTTTAATCTGGAATCCTCAGGGATAAAAGTATTGATTATACACATTCAAGAACACATTTTGTACCAAAATTGAAGATGTAAACTGCATAGCTTATAGAAAGGGATTCCCTTCAACAGAAAGGCTGGCTCAGTCAGTCTTTGAGACTCCTGTGGCATTTGACAGGCTCCCTCCAAGCAGGTGCTCACATAGTTTGTAGGACAGAGGATCCCTTACTTCCAAGGCCATGTGGCAGAGCCAAGCACTGGACATAGTTGAATGTGTGGTGAGTTATTTTTTGAGTTATTACAGGTGGTGAGACAGAGTTCAAAGCTGCTTTCAGTCAAGAACACAGCACAGGTTTACTGTGGACAACTGCCCTATATACACAGGACTCCCTAGCTTTTGCAGTGGCATGTTTAGCAGCAGCAGCATGTTGTCAGGTGTCTCAACTCTAAACCCAGTCTTAAACAATGACACTTTTTGTGACTTTGGAGAAATGACCCAGTCTCATTAAGCATTTTGGCTTTAACTTAAGTGAAAGGTGTGACAATGCTAATCACTTTCTATCAGAGAAATGGAAAAGATCATCTTATTAGAGTGTTTGGAAAGCACAACAGGACTGCTCAATGTAATGTTCTGTACTCGGCACTTCTTACCAACACTTTGCCATGTGCTCCTGCTACCTGCATCCCATACCAAGGGAGAATAACATCAGCTTTTGTGACTAGAGCAATAGTCTTTAAACTACAGAGCCAATCTCTTTCTTGTGGATCTCTTGCTAGCGGCTGTGTCTCCCCACCCTCCTCCCTTTAGAGAAATTAAATTTGTTCACAGAAAAAACAGCTTGGAAGTAAGGTGCACTGCAGAAGCTGTAACAGAACACCTGAGATAAAGAAACTATGTCTTTCTCATGCACACATCCCCTCAGCAGCAGCTGTGATGCTACTATATCCTGTATGTCCTAGTCATGCCAGATCAGGTATAAGCAGCAAGTTCATTCCCTACTTTTATCCCATTTTCCCCACTTACACTCCTACCCCAAGGACATAGTTACTATCAAAAATAATCTGCCTAAACAGGATAGTGGTAGTGAAGACTTCTCACTGCTTGTTATGATTCAGTTACAACTCATGTCACTATAGAGCATGAAAGGGAGGAAGATGGAAGGGGGCTGCAGGACATCTCTATTCAAGCAAGTAGTGACAGCAGGTCCCAAAAGGATTGTGTTTTGAAAAGACAAAATGCAGATCCTTTACATTCCTTCCCTCCATTCTCTCTGCTCCCACTTTTTCCACCTTTGATCTAGAAGATTATAAGAGGTCACCCTCAACCAGTTTCTCCAACAGCACATGGATACTCAACACAGAAGAGCCAGGCTTGCCTAACTCACTAGCCATTTCCATCTTGCCATTCACTTGTTTACATTTTTGGGACATTGAACCTACATATGCCTACAGGAAGATCTTTTAAGTTTCCTTCCTTCTTAAGAGACTATCACCGAGATTTCTAAGTACAGCTATCAAAAACCCAGACTCTAATACACTAAACATCAATGTATTATGAAGTTTATAAAAAAAGTGGCATCAAATCACCTAATCTCATTCTCTTAGAGACATCTTGAAGTAAATACTGAAATAGTCAACTGTGTGAATAAAAGAAGCAGAAGACAATTTCTCTTTTACATTTTACAGTATTTACATTTCTAGCAAAGTTTTAAGGAACATCTAAATGTCACAAATCCTAAACAAAAGCAGTGTGGAAGATCTGGTCTGTCTCTCATTAAAATGGGCATTGTAAAGATTGGGTGGGAAAGAGAGGGAAGAGGGAAGAAGGGTGCAAGGCATCAGGAGGGACAGGTTGAGAAAATTTGACAACTTCACCAAACTACCTCACCTCTCCCCTGCTCAATGTTCAAAACTACCCTGCAGACAAAAAAACCCTCTTGACTACTCATAAATGTTAGAACCACATCAGTATTGCTTTTCATGCACTGTTGCATCCAACCACACTACTGTTTGATAAAGAACCACACCTTTCCGATGCCTCCATCCTGGGGAGCTCCTCCTACAATGTCAGTGGTAGTCGGCTGAGAGAAATGACCTGCTGTCACTGCATAGCCTGAGTGGTAAAGGAAATCAATCAATCAATCAATCAAATAAATAATCAACCATGACAGCCTGAGAAAGAGACCAGCCAGACAGAACAGGCTTCACTGCTCCTGGGCTGCACTTAAGAGTTCAACAACCCTTCTGCTTGGGATGCACCAATATTCTGTTCGAAAGTTCATGGGGATGGGAAGTGAGAGTGCACCCTCCAGTACCCTTCCAAAAGCTGAGAGAAGAAAGCCATGTGAGTGGAGATGACCAAGGGACACGAGGAGCTCATACTGGGAGCAGTTTGCCAACTGCAAGTCAAGAGAGGGAAGCAGTAAAACAGGAAAAAACATAAACAGAGAAAAGCAATCATATGACCACAGAGAAAGTACCATGTCCAAGAGCAACAGTCCCACTTGGATCAGACAAAAGTGTCCTCCTTTGGCTAAAATCACTGCCCAGGAAAGCTTGGAAAATCATGTTCCTTTTTGGTCGAGGGAAACAGAAGAGGATAGCAGGCAAAGAGGTCAAAAAAGTCAATAGCTTAAAAAGACTTTTGCCTAGCCAAGAAGAAAAATGGGATGATACATCGAAGAAAAAAAGTGTGCATTTGAAAGAAAAAGATCAAAGACTCCTTTTTATTTGATACATTAATATATAATAACTAAGGTTGAGTAGAGTAGCTTTCATTCTAAAGCTCTTTTGTATTTGCTCTTTTGCTACGAATTATGAGGCTCTAATCAACATGACAAACCCCATAATTCAAGTTTATCAGTGGCAAAACAATTTGTGTCTGTAAACAGGTAAACATTTACTCTTCATTTATCTATCACCAAGCAGTATCTCCAAAATGATGGGTTTTTTAAATATTAAAGGTTAAGAGGAAAATGAGAGGTCAGTGCAAGACTTTAGCCAAACTGTATCAAACTGCTGAAATGCCTTCTAGGTCTGAACAGTCTCAAGCACTTCAGATTAGGTGGAAGCCTTTAAATTTAGCATTTTAGGGACATTACCTGGTTTTTGAGCAAGTAAAACCAATTGAGTTAAAGATGTACCTAAAACCAAACCTTTCACACCTTCCTTCAGTTGCCAATGACATATTTAGATAGTGTTATTCTAGCTGAAAAAAATGCATCTGCAATACAAATTCTGTAGTCAGCTGTTGTACCCATTTTGAAAACGCATGTAAGTAGACGTGGTTTAACTGGTGACTAATAACTTGCCCATTACAGGGCAAAGGCAGGAAAGTTAAGAAGCCCACCAGAATCCAATGTGCTATTCAGTTAAAATGCCTCTTCTATATTAGTAAAAAAAAAAAAAAAAATTACAGCAAAGAAGGGGGGGAGGGTGTTAGAACAAGGAGAGAAAAACTGAGTATTTTGAATGCTTCTTTGCTTCCAGATAAGTATCACTTTAATTCAAATACTCTTCCTTTTGGACTTTTTATAAAAATACTCTTCATCACCATAAAAAAAAAAAAGAAAAAAAACAGTATCAACTTCATAGCATCAAAGCCTTGAAATATTGTTGGGCACTTTCCTATTCACAGTGAGCACTGGAGAGCTGCTTACCAAGGTATGTGTACCTCCTGGCTATCACAGCATCATCATTCAGCTTGTAATATGTGTTGTCAGTGAGATTCAGTACTTTGACAGTTCCTGTCCAATAATAAGATCCTGGTGCCCCCATGATGACCAATTCCTACAACAGGAAAAAACAGAAGTGTGTTGGGAAAAGGGTAGGAGGAAAAAATAACAATCAAAACTTTCCACATTAATGGAGAAGGGACAGGATATTTACTTAAAACACCAATAAGTCCATCTGTAAAAACCTCCCCTCTGTGTGAATTTGGACAGTGTCCTTCCTTACTCCCAAACAAGGAGGTCGCTGCATATACAACACACTTTTATGCTCCACTTCTGCTCAGCTCTTCTGCTGCAACAGAAGACTTTCCTCAACCTTACTAACCATCAAGCTTATCCCTGCTAACATAGTTCTCAAAAAAATCTCTCCATTTGCTGCCTTTCCCAAACATCCTTCAGAAGACCCAGGGACAGCAGTACTCCAGCCCACCCAGAACCCATCACTCAAGACCAGATGCTGAGTGCTGGCTGACATGCTATACTAACCAAACATGATGGAAACAGCATAAAGGATTTTGATTTTACAACTATGAAGCTAAACAGCTGCCATGCACTCAGCAAGCAGGATGTGTATTATGTCCTAGGTGGAACATTTTGCCCAGCTCTGTTATCAGATACACTCTGGTCTTTGAGAGACAACCTGTCTTTAGAGTCATCATAGAATCATAAAGTGGCTTGGAATCATTACAGACAACTGGAGTCACTGAGCATTTTAAAAGACCATAGAAATCAGGCACAGCTTGATCCAACATTCAAAGGCATAGATGGTCATAGATAATCTTTTTGAGTTAAAATCCAAGGTACTTTTACATTCAAGAGAAATTCACAAAACATTGTCCCAAACCATCCAGCATCCTTGCTCCTGGATGTGGTTTTAAATACCTCCAGCAATGGACTAAATTAAGCCTGAGGAGATTAAGCTCAGGAAGTTCTCCATCCCCCAAAAAGACATATGAACAGCTGCTTTCCTCATATCTCCATTCAATGCAAAGTCATGGGTGGACCCCATCCTTGTGGGAAATTGTCATTATATCCAAGTCCTCTTCAGGTGACCAGCTCCATTTGGGGGGAGATGTAAAACAAGGAATTCTCCTAATAAAACTATAGGGACAGGACTGCAAAACCAACCAAAGAGCAGGATGTGCATATAAATAGCTTTTTCCTCATTATGGGCCATACCTGTCAGGTCACATACTGACAGGAACAACTACAATCCACAGCACTGAATATATGATAGAGGACTGCCTGTTTGACCCAAAAAGCCACTTATCTGCATTTTCTGCTGCCATCAGGCTGAAGTGATAAAAGTTCAAAGGTATCTTTTGAACTAGGGTAGCAAAGGAGAATTTAAGCCTGGGAACAGAAACAGGCTTGGGAGAGCTGGCAAGTCAGGAAACAGCTGCTGCTGGCTGAACATCCAGTTATCAGACGTGCCTTTGTGGCAACATTTCCTGCCATCCCAGTTTACTGAAATGGCAGAAGGCAATTTCTGAAAGAGGAAACCTTTATTCTAGTTGTATCAGTCTGGACAATACATTCTGTAGATCAGTACATATATGTAATTAGGAGTGGGTATGTGTTCGTAAAAATTTTTAAATAAAATCAAAACAAACAAGCAAAAAAGCCACAACCCAGAAACACTAACAAAAAAAAATAATCCATGCATGAGGGAACAAATTAATTCTTGACAAAACTGAAACATGGCTGATAGACTTCTGTCCAGGAAAAGTATTAGTATTTAGAATTATTATATAAACTATTTAGAACTGTGGTGCGTATATTCTACCACACTATTTTTTCTCCATATTTCTGCAACAAAGAACTGTAGCAGAACTGAAAAAGTGTTTATCTTCTGTATGTATGTGTATATATGTGCATTATATTCGTGCACATGTACACATACAAAAACAAAATTATTCAGGAGACTGTTTTACAATCACCTGCAGTAAAGAGCTAATGACAGAAATAAATACCTCCATGCAAGTTTTGGGATGTACATAATATGGCTATTCCCTGGAGACATTTCCAGAGTCAATTCACTTATACTTGTCCACAGACCTTGAGAGACACATACACTTATGCATGAACCACTGCGCAGTCACTGTGCAAGAAACAGACACTTGGGAAACTGGACAAGGCAGGAGGGTGTTTGCTGGCAGAAAGAGACCATTCTCAGTGCTCAACCCACTGTCCAAGCCATGCTTGGGAATCTCCTCCTGGGGCATGCAACAGGAGTGCCACTTACCAACCCCAACCCTTCCATGCACGTGCCCCAGCTCACCTCAGTGAAGAAGCCTGCGATCCCTGCCTGGCATGAACCATGCTCCTCCCCATACTTCTTCTTGTACTCTGGATGGAAGAAGGGAAGAAAACAAACTGTGGTCATCCCTGGCACAGCACACATGCTTCACCTGAGCCACCTGCATTGCTACTCACACAGCCTGGAGAGACACCAGCATGCAAGGCTCCTGGGTTTTATCAGTGGATCAGCCACTAACGTGCACCATGCAGCACACTCACCCACATCAGGGAGTATCGCAAGGAGCCAGCTGGGGAGAGAGGCCAAAGTGCTCCTACAGAGATGCTAAACAAGCAGTACCACAGTAGCATGAAGAGAGCAGCAGCACTGCTCCAGTAAATGTGCATTAGAAGAGGCTTCCATCTGTGGCAGATCACCACAGCTGGGAAGAGGGGAGCAAAAAGTGACGCACATGCCTGTGTGCTATGGACTCTGCACTAGGAAGTTTAGCTCTCAGGCCCATTACTACCTCAGAGAAATAAAGTCATCTTCCCCTACAATGACAGTCACCAAAGTCCCCAGAAACATTTCTGGTGAGGGTGCTTCAGGACACAAGCTCCAGGAAGAAGACAGTAACTAAGGAAAAGCCATGTGCTTCTACATGATCAGACAACAGTCTCATTTGCACAATGTTTAGATCTGCTGCTTTTCATGGCCACGGTCTCAGAGCTCCCCGTTCAGAGGGAACCCAACCAGCACTCTACACCTTTTGTTTATGGATTTTACATAGCAGTCATTTGCCCTGTTAAACTGGAGGAATTTTTACTGTATCTTTTTGATGATGAAGAAAAAAATATTTCTAGGAACACATTAAGTTCAGGGTGGGGAGCAGGAAAAAGAGGAAAAAAAGAAGATCACTTTCCACCCTGCCCTAATTCAAGTATTTTCATCTTGGAAGTATTTGAAACTTACAGCTGGATCAGAGCCTTTGCATTTTTTTTCCAGAGTATTATTTTCAAATATCTACCAAACTATCACTACTTCCTGCATATTACAGTAATTCATGTTCAAAAACAATTTACCATATGACCTGATAATTGTGATTTTTTTTTTTAATTTTAAGCCCCATTAACTCATTGCTAAATGATAAAAAATACCATTAAATCAATGAGCAAACTGCCTCTGGAACCAAGCAAGTTCCTTTGGAGTTGCATTTTGTCTTATTGAAGATCAGAAAGAATTAACTGTAAAAACTACCGCCTTCTTTCAAAATATTTTATGAAGACATATGTGTACACACACACACACCATTCTCTTTTGTATTACATATAGTCTCTTCCTAACATCATAGAGGTGTTGAGAATTTCAGACATTTGTGGAGGTCATACCAGTTGCACAGAGGTTCAGTTGGAGAGACCATGCAGAATAGAGACTCGATACAGTCCAAATGCCCAATATCCTTGGCCAAGGCAGGGTCCAGCCAAAGCAGATATGCATGCCAGCAGATCAGAAGCACAGCTGGGTATCCTAGTGGCAATGCATGACAATTCCACTGAGAACTGAAGCCCATATTAGCCCATAGCTATTCAACAAGTGTTGGGGTTCTGTATTGTTAACTCTCCATATACAGATTCCCCAGGCAGTATTTGCCTGGGGAAAAATAATTCTTTATCAATGTGAACTTTTTTTTATTATTAAGAGAGCCAAGGAGAAGAGATTCCCCCCTCCAGCATTTCCTGAAAAATAATTCCATACATATCCTAAAAGTCCTGCATTTGCTATAGCAGGATCCCCATCCTTGCATGATGCAACGAGGAAGGTCAAAGCCTATTTGGAATTAAATCTGGTGAAGGATATCAAGGCTAACAAGAAGGGCTTCTTCAGATACATCAGCAACAAAAGGATACTAAGGAAAATGTAGGGCCCACTGCTGAATGGAAACAGGGACCCCTTGCAACAGAAACTGCAGAGAAGGCTGAAATACTGAATGGCTTCTTTGGCTGCCTGTTTTGAAGTCTGGGGTGATATTTGCTTTCTTACTGTCTTCAGGCTCTCTTTGCTTCAGTCTTCATTGCCAAGACCATGATATCTCACAAGTGGAAATAAACAGAGGCCCAAACACCTCAGACATTGGGGCTGTTTGAGAAATTAAAGCTCGAGTGACACAGAAGAGAGATCAGCACACCACATTTCAAGCGGAATCAGGACAGATGTAGTCCTCCCCATAGAGTCAGCAGTCCAGTACATACACTGGGCTCCTGGATTTCCACCTAACCCTTTCAGCACAAAACTACCCCTCTTTGTCTGCTCTCCTAACTCCCATCTGCAGTGATGTACACCTGCCTCCACACTCAAGGTAGATTCCTTTTCACCCATGCACCTGTGGCCAAGGGGTGCCACCCATCCTTGCATCAGACTTCTGTCTGGTCCCTAGAGCAGACTGCCTCTCCCAAGCTATGGATGAGCCCAAAAGGGGCAAAAACCAAGACTGCTCCTACTTCACCTCCACTTCAGTGCACAGCAGTGACACCTGTCACTCATACAACATAGCCATCCAGCAAGTAAAGCAACCAACTCAATGGAAATTGTGCAGTTATTGTATCAGCACACAGTTCTTGTACACCTGAATAACAACCTTTGGATGATGTTAGATTCATTTGTTTCCACATAGCTCCAGGCAGTAGCTGCAGTCAAGGACATATTTGTTGTTTCTACACCTCTTTATTCTTTCTTGTCTGCCTGCCGGCTGCTGTGCTTTCCTGATTCCAGAGACTGCAGGCTGTGAAACTACTGCAGCAACAGCTGACAGCAAAGCAGCACTATAAGGATGAGTCTGGAGGAGGTTGCAGCCTGTGCAACTTCAAAGATGTGCCATGAATAATATGCATACAAGAAAAAAGAGAAGATGGTAGTGGTTTGTAGCCAGGATGATCTCAGGTTTCAAGAGAAATGAGATCGAGGAAGGAGTAATTGCATAAAACAACACACAAGCAAGAAGAATAAGCTTTGAAGTGTGACAATTCTGAGGGTAAATGAACCTGAACCTTTTCTTTGAACAAAACTCTCTGCCAGTCTCTAAGCAAATTTCAATGCCATAACAAACTAAGCTACAGAATGCAATAAAATAATCTATCATCCTCAAAAATGTAAACTATCCCATGTGCTGAAAGCTTTTTGTTTCCTATCTTACAGAGTTCCACTACTCTAGGAAGAAACAGTAGTAATCTTTCTGACCTAGCATTGTGATACTGAGTTTCCACCACAAAGCAGGGATGTTTTGATGGCTCACAGAAAACCAAAAGTGGTTTGGACCTATGGGAAAAATTACTTTTTCTTTTGGAGGCAAGGAATATGAGCATGTGCTGACCCCCCCTTACTTACTTACCAAAGGGACCATCAGTCTTCCCCACTTCCACCATCAATTCTTACTACAGAGGAGTAGGAAACCATTCCGGCTCCTCTTATCAGCTGGACTGCCTCTCCCAGTACCCACAACCACCCTTCTTTGCAAAGAGAATGCATTGGGAAAACGAAGAGGCAGCTCCCTATTTTAGAAAGCCATTAAAACTACGGGAAAAATAACCAATTGAAAGTATTGCCTGGAAAACTGTGGCCCCGTACATCAGCTACGCCACAAAGGACATCCAGCTCATCTAAACCAGATTACTTCCACTCAGAGAGATTGTATTTAACTATTAAGTTTGCTGCTGTTTTCTAATTATCTCTAATTCCAGATTTCTGTCAGCCCTTTCAGGGAAGCCAGGCAACAATAAAATGGATTGAGACTACTATGTTGTTGCACCAGTGCCATGTAGTCAGGAAATTTCTATTTCCTCCACAGATGGACACTGATTTGCACTCAGCTGGCCTCCACCCTTCACCAGTTGAAGTTTTTCACCTTAGCTGCACTAAAAACAGGGCTTCTGGAAGCAGGCACCCTACTGTCTACCCCATTTGCACCTGGAGAGATATAGAGAAGGCTGAGACACTGGAATCTTGTCAGGCAAAGGCATGTGTCCTAGAGCAGGGTTTGCAGCCACAGGTCTGGTAGCCTCCCAGCAATGGCCACAGAGTCTCTCAGTGTAGGAGCACTTCAGACTCGATGCTTTGAGCTGGGCATTCATCAGTGTCAGTGGAGGAAAGTTATTCTACTCCTTCCAGAAAGTGAAGGAAAAAAGTTACAAGGATGACTGCAAACTTATTTCACAGCAAACCTTAAACAATGAACTCCTCTGTGTGACACATCACAGCTCTCTCTCGGAGCTTGTTTTACTGAAATTTAAAGAATCAGGAGCAAACAAATGCAGGCATTCCTTGTGACACTGTGATTTCATGTCTGATGGGTTGAGGGGGCTGGGTGGAAATCAGTCCTCCCAAACTTTCAATTTTCACTTTACCACGCAGTGAAATTAAGCCAGCATAGTACTGCATCAACCCTGCCAACTTTCCACTGGCTGCTCTACGTGTCTTAGGCCCACACATTTCTATTTTTTAGCAATTCCTGGCAAATATCCTGTCAGATTAACAGCAGTTTTACTCCAAAAACATGACGCATAGATAAACACAAGTGATTCTTCTCTTCCAGAAACCACATCCCCACCATTGCTTCAGGCAGTGCAGGAACAGTAACAAAGGCTCAGAAGGAGCCCCATTGGCATTCCTGCATGTGCACATTGTCCATAAAGTTAATATCAGATGATTTTCAGTGTATTAAATCAGTGTGAGGCCTCATCCTGATTTGCTGACAGTAAGAAGGAAGGCAGTGAGGCAGGGGAGGACAAATGCAGTAAGACAGAACTCACAACAGGAAGGCTTACATAGCTTATACGTACTCTGCAGCACAGCAGCCAGCATGGTTGGCACAAGTCCCTCAAAACTTCTCACATAGCAAATAATGACCAGTTCCCAGGCAGGGAAACACTCAATGCACAAGAGCATGCCATCTCCAAAAGGTATGTGGGTTTCCAATGGCAGACTCCTAAGCAAAGCCCAGAGCCACCTCAGAAGAGGTGGGTGAACATGAAACAGACACAGTTCTATCACAGACCTGGCTTCACAGGCCACCGAGCTAGGACCTGGCCACTCGACAGCAACAGAGAAACTTACCAGGACACTTACTGCTTTATCCCCCTCCAACTTACTGATGCCAGCAGCAAGCCTGCCACTGGCTGCTGCCAGCTATGGACAGGAGGGCAAATGGTTAAAAACAAATAAGTGAAATCAGAGATCTTGCCACAACAAACCCTGCTGTGTTTTTACCTCCGAACTCCCCCACCTCCTCAAGCTCCTACAGTGATGAAGTGAAAGAAAGGAGGAAGCAAGGGTGCTTTCCCCAAAATGTTCCTCTCAAGGCCAGGAATCTTAGAAGATACCATATCTTCTACCTAACAATACACCTGTGCCTCTAGTTTAGTTAATTGCTCTTGGCCAAGGACAGACTGTATTCTAAAGTCTTTAAAAAATGGAAACATGATATAAAAGTCTCACATGCACTAGAGAACGAGAAATTAAAATGATGGCACATGGGATTTTGTGCAGAACCAAAAGGCACAGCCACCCACAGCTCAGAGCTGGAGCCCTCCCTCTGCATCCACCTGAAACCCAGACCTTAACACTGAAGCAATTTAATATAAATTGTTGCAGAAGTACCCCAAAGTGAGGAAAGTAACCCTTCTCCCTGTCCTACATCTTATCCCAGTCCTCTGATAAATGACAATATAAAAATGAAAGTGTTTCCGTAAGACAGGCAAATTGGTTCATGATTGCAACATAATTCAGGATTTTTATCCCATGTCACAGTGAAGCATAAGAGGCCGTAAGATCATATCAGTATCTTCTCATTATTTACCTAAGGGGAGAGCTGCTGCCTCAAACCACAATTGAGAAACTTGTTATTCCTCCAGTAAAGTGCAACCACACACTTTACCAGCTACAGAACCCAGTCACAGTGCTACTCTCCCAACTTCATCCAAAACCTAATTGCCACCACAGCTGTGCCGCAAGGCAGCCACATGTTACAAAAAAACCCAAAAAAACAAACAAAAAAAACCCCACCAAATCAGTAGCAGAGGTTACTCTAGTAGTAAAGCATAGCAAGGGACATTATAAGTTCCACTCCTGGTCTGACCCCTTACCTTCATAGCAGGGCAAGAGCTTCCTCCCTTTGGACTGCAGGTCAGGAGGAATGATGTTGCAGAAACCATGGGGCAAGATGTACTCTGTCTCATAGTAGATGTTTTTCCAGCGGTGAGCACATGCCTAAACAGATCATATAATGAGGGTTATTGGTGCAGAGTCACAGGAGATCACTCTGACCAAGGCAGAGCATGCATGAACAGGACCACTCAGTATCACCTTCACCCCACAAATCCATTGTACTTTCCTTAAATTCCACTGTTTCTAGCTAAAGTACCTTCTCATTGTTAGCTTCTGCAGCTCAGGACATTGTCTGACTTGGCAGCTCAGATCTCAGCCTTCACATCTATAAAACTAGGAAAACAAAAGGTCCCAGAGCCTATTCTGGAAATTTCAAAATCTCTGCATGAATCCTTGCAGACAGCAAAGTTTTTCCAACTAAAGATGCACTAACACAACCCAGCAAAAGGTGAAGAACAGGAATAAAGACACTGAGAATACTTAGAAAGCTAAACCACCAAATAATGCATGTGTGAGTCAAAGGTTGGCTTCCACTGGGAAAGGCAGCTGTGTCTTCTGGTGGCAGATGTGCTGAGCCTTGCTTACTAGGAGTGAATTGAATTGAAATCGCCAAGGACTTTGTAGCAACAAGAGTGTCAGCATTAGCCAAGGTGCAGACAAGCTGCAGAGCTATATAGTGAAGAATGAGATCATCCTGAAAAGCAGGACCCACCAGGACACTTGCTTGCTACAACTGCCATGCACAGGCACACATGCAAGCAATGTAGAGCCTGGTTCACACCTTCTCAGAACCCATTTGTTCCAAAAACTAACACTGCATTGCTGCCAGCCAAACCACAGGCTGGCTTCTGCTGAGGATTTACTTGGAATAAAAGAAAAGGAAATGTGAAACAGCAAGGGCTTTGAACATCGCACATGCCAGACCATATCTCCAGCTGGTCTGAGTCTACACTGAAGTCACTGTAGATGTGCAAATTCATATCATTTAAAGCTTAACCCCATGTCAACAGAGCAAGCCTACACTACAAATCATCTCCTCCACATGTCTTCAGCTTTTTCTGGAGACTTTGCATCAACCTCCTTCACAAATGCCACATTTGACCCCATCCTCCCCCGAAGAGACACCCTCTGTCTTCCATTTCTGTGTGCTACCCCACTTTTCTGCCTCAGCAACTCAGAGCTGCCCATCGGAGCATCTCAACATTGTTAAAAGTAACATCCACTCATAAAGCAGGCACAGCTGTGTCACCTCACCACTAAATAAAATGGAAAGTGTACCAACTACTGAAGAATAGATTCTTCAATCTATTGAAGAAATCAATAGATTTCAATATACTTATGTCCAGAAAGACATACATAGGTAATACTACTCTCAAAGAGCAAAATCAGTTGTGCAAAACCTGCTTTACTGTTAGCAGTGCTACATTTGGAGTTTGATATTTATGCTTTCCTAATTTCCTGTTCTCAAGGAGAGGCACATATTTCCACATACAACTATCACAGAGGGACAGTGAGGGGCTCTGGGGGCTGCAGAAAGTTTTACACCACACTGCATGCTGCAGGCTGCCACCTGTGATGCAAAGGATCCTTCTGAGGGCACTCCACAGCAAAATGCACATGAGATGTACAATAAAGAACAGCCTTGGAGACTCCAGCATGCACCTTAAGGAGGCTCAGTTATGATTTCCATCCCCACACACTACTCATTCAAAATTCAACAGCAAGAGACAACCAACATGTGAAATGCTCATTTTCAGCAAAACCAGGAAATAGTTTCTCTCCTGATAGATCTGTGCTATGAGCACAAATATACATGTGCACAGCTCTTGCAAAGACAATGCCATAAAAACATATACCATTACAGGGACAATCAAGTCAATCTCAACTCTGGATATAAATTCAAATGGAAACAGTTCAAGAGTTAAAGGATAGTGGTATTGTAAATTCCTTGATATTTTATATTTCAGAAACTGCAAGATACATAATCTCTCTCAGAGGAGTACAAACAATGGAGTCAGGCAGAGCAGCAGCATTTCATCACAAGCAGGTGGCTTTGCTCAGGAGCGAAGTGCAGAGGCCAAAAAATATAAAACAACATAAGGAGAGAAAAAGCTGCTGCTGGGAAAGAAGTGTGTTCAAAATCAACCAGAGGCTATGGGCTCAGTCTAGCAATTCTGGGCACACTTAAACCAATCTGTTAAATCTCGGCTTAATGAACACTTTTCAGTATTTTCATCACAATGTGTATTCAAGCACACTATAGTTCACCACTGTCTGGATTAGTCTGCAAACTTTCAAGGGATGAACTCTCCTTGGTCACATGAATCAGTGCCTCCTCAGACTTCCCTGTGCCACAGCTACAGAATTTGACATTTTCACAATGGACAGGAGTCCAGCAGCTCCTTTTCCTCCTCAAAACTAATTTCTCTGCTGTCAGACAACCAGCGCATTTGTCTCCCTGCCACAACACATCCGATTTTGGTTTTTCTGTCTTCCCAAAAGCATTTAACATTGAGTACAGTTCACTATCACTGTATCATTCAATGTTCCCAGGGCAAGGTGATGTGGCTATAGGCTTCCTTCTCTAGAAGCAACTGCACAGGTCTGAAGAGGTTTTTGGAACAGCAGTGAGTCACCTGTATTTGAGGCAATTGCAAACAACTGACAGCCTATGCACCCTATTTTATATGCAAGTTATAGGAAGATCCCTGTGCAATAAGGAAACCATCAGCATACTTTGGTGCTCAGCAACTGCTGCTGAGGTACAGGTTCCAGCTCTACCACAGAACAGGAGAGAAATTATGCAAACCCTTGAAGCAAAATAAAATGTTTCTGAACAAAGAAAGATTGCTGCTGTCTGACACTGCATTGCTGCAATATAATGAATAGGTCATTTCAGAACTGCTGACACTTGGCTCTTCTGCATATTGTTCAAACCATGGGCTTTGTTCCACAGGAAAAGCACCACAATGACAGAAGTGGCAGGTATTTAGGAAGAGCAGGACTATAGGACGTGGTTTATCTCCAAATCACAATGCACATCCCTGGTATCCAAGGGCAAGAAGCTTTCTTATTTAATCTTACTCCTATATTTGTTTTTATCCTCACTGTTTGATGCTTTAGTATTTAACCCATCACACCAACACCAAAATCTGGTTTAGTAACATCCTGGCAAAATATGGGCTCAAACACAGTCCGCATTTTACCAAGCATCAGCTAAAGCCCTCTGGCACACTCCTCACCTTCCCTACTGCACCTGCTATTGAAGCTGGTACTCTTATCAGGCAACTGGGGAAGGCTGAAAAGAAAAAACAATGAGGCCACTAAGCAGCTACAAAGCAAAGGCAACAACATCTTAATACAACCCACAGTTAAACTGTGGGACTAGCTAATCTAACACAGGATGTCAAGAGCATGAATATTTCACATAGGCAACTATACTTGTTTATGGAAAAAAAACCCCAAGACATCCATCCAGGGCTACTAACCAGAAAGCTATTACTCTGACTTAAAGGTATCCCTGGAAGAGATGCAGTAAATAGAGCTGTAATGTCTGACAACATAGAGCCTATACACTCCTAACTAAAGAAACACACTTGTGTTATCTAGCAATTCAAAAATAAATAAATCAGCTAATACAGCAATGAACACATATTCAGACACACCTTATCAGAACACCAGTTTTTCAAATAGGCTTCAGAGAAAAGCTACATTTTAAAGAAACACTAATCTTTAAAACTAGAAGAGTACATGTATTGAAAAGCATCTGTGGGAAAATCACAAATGGTTTTCAGTAAAAAGTTCTCAAAACAGAGAGTAACAATGACCTGAAACATCCAGGTAATTTCCTTACACAAAGGAATCTATATACATTCATTTCAGGCTCTGTTTAAACACAGATGCACACAGATATATAATTAGTAGTTTAAGACTTTGGTGATAAATAGTAATGAGAATTATACAATTAAATATTCTCCAGCATCTAGACATGATCTGTTTGGTGAGGGACAACAATCTTGTCAAATGGCTGGATTAGGATTGTTTTAAATCAGTGTCACTTGTGGAGACATTTCACCAGCTTAAGATGCACTGAAATAAGCATACCATCAGCTGTGTCTTTTACATCAACTACACTTCACTTTTAACCTGCTTTATGTAGAAAATTTCCATCCCCTCAGCCCTAATCCAAAACCACCCATGTCTCTCACCCTTGTAGCCCCCATTCAGGCAGCCAGCACCCAGCTTGGCAGCTGCTTGGCTTTTTGCCCCACCAGCATCATTCTCTTCAATTACTGCTTCTGTCTAAGGAGATGACCCCTAAGCATCAGCTACGACCTGTTTTCCTTTGAACCAAAATACACAAACCCACTACTCTTAAGATACAATTTTGACAAGAAATTTAGAGTTGCCTAAAAAAAAAAATAAAAATGTATGAACAACCTTCTAAAAACTAATTAGGATGAATTTGTCAATTTCAGCCAATGATTGGACAATGAAAGAGACTAGCTGTCTCTCAAGGGTAGTGTTATTCTGATCAATGCAAGTTACTCCTCAGTTGTCACACACAACTGGGCACACATACAGCTCAGGAGACACCTTGAAAATATTAATCGTTTGCACTAGCATGAATGCTTTAATTTTGTCCTCTGTTGTACATGTTTACAGTTTATTTTATTTATGCCTCTCTTTCTCCCCTCCTCCTCCTCTAGTCCTGAACACATTTAAAATATCCAAGAAAAACAAAGGTAGCCCCTATCGCAGTAACAAGGTATAAACCAAGAGAGATAAGGGAAAAAAACTATCACAGTACTGTGACAGAAAAGTATCAAATTTACCTGCTCTCCCACAGGGAAGTCGGTGCACAAAGATTTGGGGCATAAGCACCTGGACTGTAAGCACATATTAAAAAAAGTCTTTGAGGGAAGCAGGTTTGTACTCTTGCCTTTTACAGGTGATTGGTACAGTAATCACTGCACAAGATTTTTCTCACTAGCAGCTTTTTGACTTTTTGATGATAAATACAAGGGCAGTCTCTGTACCACTAGGAAGGTGGGGCCTATTGAAAGTTTCCTACTCACAAACAGTGCTGTTTAGAATTAGACTGCTGTCAGGGTTACCTTGGTACAGCCTTGACATTTGCCTGCCACATATAATATGCACAATATTTTGCTGAAAATTTCTTTTTATTTCTGTTAACATCCCTGCAGGCACACTCACTCAGAACCCAACCATGGATGTATATACAGGCAATTATTGATCATAATGTAAAATACCCATGCATTCTAGAAAGGCTTTTTGCCCAGGACTCTTTACAATATCACAGGAAAAGTTTTGCAAAAAAATACTGCGCATCCTAAGGATCACATCTGCTCTCCTAGTCCTGTCTATGTGCACAGTAACCACACTGAAGACAAGAAGTCAATCCAAACACAGTTAAGACATCTCTACTTGCAACTCTTCTACCTTGTTAATAGGAAATTAATATAAATAAATGAAAAATATGGCCACAAAGAACAATTTACATTTTTCCTTTTAACTGCTGAGACGCAATTCATATGCTCAAGGAAAATGTCTGCATTCGTATTTCCTACATAAACACAGGCAAACTACAAAAACAACAAATTAGTAGAATACCTCCCAGACAAATTTTATCTATTCAGTTCAAATAATATGAACCTTCAGATTTAGGAGGGTCCTTGGCTGATGCAAGTCAGGTGTGATGGCTTGTAACCCTCCCTCTATAAATCACATCTTCAGGCTGGGGCTCACTTCTCGAAGAAAGGGACTACAGGATCTGCTGCCTCTTACCCTGGACTCTGTTAGTCACTGCCAAACACAATCCTGATGTGCTTAGTCAGGAAGCAGCTACATTTTTAACAAGATCAAAGAATAGCATGACTTACCAGCACACTTCCACCAGCCTTTGGCTGTCTAGCTAGGCTCACACCCATCCATTCATCGTCTCTGTCTTCTTTACAGGTCTTTCCACAGAGCATGCCCCGAGAATTGCCTACAGAAAAAAAGGGAAAGGCAGCAAGGCAAGGAGACATGAGTTTTAAATACCTACCAAAGAACCCTGAAAGAAAAAGAGATTGCCCATCAAACATTTGGCAATGCTTTTCTTTCCCCCCTGCATCCTGATTACTTATTAGTTCTTGAATGCATTAACTGGGCCAATGCTCTCACTCTTAAGTGGCACCACACACATAAACAGGACAGACCCTGTTCCCAACAGCCAACAGCTATCACACTGTCCACAGCTCTATTTAAATGAGCCACCAAACCATCAAAAGTCAGTAAGAAAGGTATCAGATTGCTTCCTGAATGCAATCTTGAAAATGAGATCAGGGAGAAAAATGAGGCTGAAATCTGTAGTCTTGTCAGGCAGCACTCATGAATCCATGACAATTTAAAATCTGGTAGAGGACAAACCACTTAGCCAAAACAGTTTGAACACATGTAAGCTTCATAAACAGAAATTCTACTTAGTATAAGTATGGAAAGATGAACAATGCTTCTTTTTTTTATAGGCAGAGAAAGCAACCTGTCACCAAGAAAACCAAAATATTAAGATGTTTCAATCTTTACCATCATTATCCAGCAGAAAGTTTTAGATCAGTTTTACTTTAGGCCTCCACCTTCCCCTGACTCAGACAGTTGGCCAGAGTAATTTAAGTCAGCCCTGATCCCATGCAATAGCATGCAAGTGGTCTCACTGAGACCATTTAAGTATAAAAAATAAACTCAAGAAATTATTTGCTGCATTATGAGGGAACCCATAGATCGCCACATTACTAATAACACCACATATCATGAGCCCATCATTGCATTGCCCAGGGTCATCCCATGTACTCTTACTTCAGCACTGCCTAGAGCAGGCAGTAGCACTCCAAAACACTTTCATAGTCACCAACATGCTGAAAAGTCACACTGAAACAGGTGAAAAAAAGACAGAAACTTAGCAGGAAAAAAAAAAAACAACAACATTTATCTGGTTACTCCCTTGAAAGAGCATGCAGCACCACTGGGAGGAGGCCAACACCAGTGGGATGTTATTTTGTAATGCTGAAGAGAATACAACACTTTTGCTAATAATGTTCAAAATCCATCAGGAAAGGCTGATGGCTTCCTCTCAATATTTCAGGGCCAATTTGAAGTTGGCAGAAGGACTGCTAGCCATGTAGTTTGGGTTTTTTTTGGTTGCCTCCTGCTCTCCCAACATCACAACTACCCACCTCTCCCCATATCCAGTTCTGTGCATCTTCTGTCAGGGTTGGTATGAACTCGACATTTAAACACTGCTCCTGGGGACTGAACAGAGGTGCTGTATTTAGATTCTGCCTTGGGAGCACCAACCAAGACCCTGGAAACCAAAAGCAAAGCAACAAGTGATTAATTTCAGGAGGAAAGGGAAAAAAACTAACAAAGGCTCACATTGCCAGAGCTTCACCAGCAAAAGCACTTTTCTCAGCAACCTTGTAAAACACAGTTTTCAGTTTTCACAAACTGAAAATGCCACACACAATAAAGGCATTTCTCCACAGTGAAAGCAAAAATATTTTTAACAAATTAAATTTCCATTAGGATTGTACCACATTTAAAGTGACACACCCTCACCACACACTTCCCAAAAGCATTTAGGAAAGCATAAGAATGTACAACAGCATCTGCATCCATTTTTCCTCAGTTTTAGCTACATCTCTATCAATCCAGAACTGATACATCCACAAGCAGACAAAATCTGAACCTCCTGCTGGCTGCATTCTTGCCAGCCAGCCCACCCAAGATCTGTAAGCTTGTTTAGGAAGTGGAGACACCCCATTCACAGAACATTTTATATAATTACATCTTTAAAAAACAACCGCAAAAAATGAAACCACCAAAACAAGTAAATTTCTTCCACAATAAATTGCTATCAACCAACATTTACCCTTAAGTCTGTGAAGACTACCTGGACTATTTATCCCACATGAGATCTAGTGTTTCTGGGAGCACCAATGGCCTGCTCTGATCATAGGGTCACCCTCAAAAGAAAGACGGTCAGCACTTTTTAATCACTTGTGTTAGGATCTAGTTAAACTCTTAACAACCCAGCTTCTATCTACTCATGCCCTAAGGAATGCTTTTTGAGGAGGATTACAGGGGAAGCACAAGTATTAAAGGAGTCCTTTCGCTGTCTCCTCATTAAAAGGACAATTTTTCTCAAGAGGTTCTGACCCCAGACCTGGGCAGATGAGGAAGAGGTGGCTTAAGCAGGAGGAGGCCAGCTCTGAGGAGGGTTGTGCTGGAGGAACACCAGGTAGTTAAGTAGCAGTTCTGCAATTCTCTTGTCCTGTCACACATGACAGATTCTGAATGTAAAAAAATCCTCACTGAAGTTAAGCCCAGAGCTAGAACTAAGGGTGACCATCTCTAAAAGGCTAAGGCTCCAGAAGTTCCCTGTGCAGACCCAGGCTGCTACCTGGAAGGCAGCGTCTAACCAAGGAGACACTGCTCTTGGCTTAGCCACTCAACAGCTACTGGTGCAAAGTTAGTCTGCATACACAACTCTCCCATACACAGATGGGCAGCTCAGCACCAACCCCAAAATGGACGCTTTCCCTGTTCAAAACAACTTTTCCCTTACCCTCCAACCTGAAGTTCCATTCAAATCACCACTCATCATCACCATCCCAGTACACACAGGGAGACTGAAGGCACAAGGTGTGCACTTCTGCAGGGTCAATCTGAGTCATCCAGAAGAGCCTCTCCTGCCTCATCTATACACAGCAGGAACACATCTCCACTCCTGACACACTGCCCTGGATGTTGGATGCAACAAAACTGCCCCATGGCACTTGATACATTTACAAAAATATGAGAAAGCCCTGTGTTAAGTGACCATTTTCTCTGAGGTTTTATAGGCTAAATGGTTTCATTTAGAGAATTCTGATGGAATTGCACTCCTGCACTCTACAACACACATCATGCTTTCACAAGTGAGGAGAATTAATGCCAAAAATATTTGAAGTGCTAAAACCTACAAAGGCTGCACACTTGGGCAGCAAGTGCAAAGGAGCTTGAAAAATAACTCTAAATGGAAATCCTACTAGACAGGCAGCAGATATAAAGTCAAATGCCAGTCATTTAATTTACACAGGCAATGAATGCAAAACATTCACTTATTGACATTCACATGGTCCAACAAAAATAAACATTACTAGCTTAAAGAGTTATAGGTTCAAACTGCAAAAGGAAACACCATGTTTCTATGACCTGTTATAGAAATAAGACAACACAGGTCACACTGAACTCCAGTTTAAAAGAGCTTCTGCCCTAACCTAAGAAATGCAAATATGATGTAGCAACTAGTGTACAAGATACCTTGGGTTGCAACATGGAGGACAGAGACAATGGAGCCTAAATTACAAAGATTTTTATCTCTCTTTAAAAAGATGAAAGGGAAAATTTGATAATTAACAATTTGAGTAAGCTACTGGCACAGATAATATTGCTGTCTTGAGCAATTATACCTTTCAAAAAGAAAATGTTCATTGCCATTTCTTCAGGCGGACCGAACAAAAAGAAGCAGATAGCAATGTGTGCCAATGACAAATCTGTTTTGGATTGTCCTGAATGCCCATGCATTCAAATTTGATATTTCATATACAGCACACACTATGTCATAGGATCTTGTCTCATTCTTTCACTCTTGCACCTAAAACTCTGCAGCTGAAACCTTTGCAGAGCTCCTGTTTTATCTGATATGATCTGTGCTCACTCATGCCCTAAGATGGTTACTTCAGGGAAACAGGAGGTTTTCTGTTGGCTCACACACTTTTTGGTTGGTATTTGTTACATACCAATTACTTTAATTTTATTCAAAGCAAAGTATTTCCTTTGCCAACAAAAAGACTTGCTTACTCTTCCACCAGCTTCTCTGTGTAATGCCTTAACTGTTGTAGGGAAGTCACCCTTTTAACTACCATGGGATTTTTCAGCAGACCTTGATAAATGATTCTTCTCCATCAAAATACTTTGGGACTCCTACAGCAAAAAAATACTTGGTTTGTATCTCTACATATTTAAAATGCATTTGAAATCTTTTGCAATGCCTATGAAACAGCACTGCAATCAGAGAACGTGTCTCTGTTACTATATCAAATCAGAAATACATTTCAAAACAAAGTCTTAGAAGCTAATAGACTCTTCTCTCATTTCAGTGCTGTGGAGTCTTGCCTGGCATAAATACAGAAGATATAAATACAGCTAGAAGTACAACTTTCTAACATATTCCAAACAGTTTAACCAGCACTTGTTTAAAATTACTTTTTTTTGCAGTACAGATTCCCAGTGCTACTCCATGACTACTTGGGCTGTCAGCAAGCAAGCACCAGCAGTTCTCCAGCCTTTTGCCAAAAGGCTTACTATGTGAGTAACACTCTTTGCAGAGATTATTGATGAGTGCAGGTTCTCACCACAACCATACTATTCCATGGGAATGAAGCCCCTAGAATATTAGTGAGTAGCTTCATGAAGATCCCTTGAAGGGGAAAACCCATCAAGGCAAAGAGGTTGCTTTCTATACAGGAAAGAAGAGAACCAAGAACAGGAAGAGGGGAGTTTGGAGCCATTTTAGCCATTTTCCTTGAGGTGTACAGAAATCTGTAAGCAACAGCCTCATTCCACTGCTCTGTGAAAAAAAGTATTGGGGTTTAAGTTTGAGCAGTAAGCAGAAATGCCACTTAACTTTCTCTTCTTGCATTCATACTCACACAATCACGGACAAACATCTTCATCTGTATTGAGAAAACTACGCAGCTGCACGGCCATCCCACTGAAGGAGTCACAGAAGACAATTTTATTGGATGACAGAAGCTTTCTTGGCCACAGAGAAATTCACAGCTCCTTAAAATTATTTCCTGAAGAATAGTAATGATCCCTGGTGATCGACTCTCAGGACATACAGATTTGGAAATTAAGTGTTGCATTTAACAGAAGGAACGGTGAGCAAAAGTGCAGAGCTGACCAATGGCTGGAGAGATGTCAAGCACATTAAACATTGGCCTACAGCACGTCAGCAGTGATAAGACAATCACAGTTTAAAGACTGAGGACTGTAGGTACCTCACCTCACTGCAATGTTAAGTGGCAGGGGAAAAAAGTCTTTAAATATCCTCACATACCACAGCTCATTTCAAAAGCAATACCAGAGAAGGGTGCCTACCATCATATCCCAGCTGAGCTTCTCCCCTTTAGAAAGGTCTTTGTTACTTGCAAAAAAAATCCCCCGTTACTTGAAATAAAAGTAATGTAATTTCATCCATTACACGCAGAGCAAGAAGCAGGAGGGCTGGATGATCCATGACCAATGACAGCAAACTCAGGTTCCTTGAAATTCCATGGCAGGATCTACACTATCACTGCTTAGATTATACACACAACACCCAGTCCCCACTGCATCAGTCTGTTACCACACCTTTGATAAATAACAGAGAATAAAAATTTTCAGCTCCCATTAAGTTGCTGAATAGAGCTTAAAGACTAAGCTGGCAAAAAAACAGAAGAAAGGATATAAAGGTATACACAGGGGATGATAAATGTGACTGGAATCAGTGGAGAAACAGATAAAGAGGCCTACATTGTTTGTTTGGGCAACTTATGTAACAAGAAGCAATAGTGCGTGCCCAAATAAAAAGTTCAAGGAAAGGTCACATTTAATATTGAATCATTCAGTGCATACAACCAGAGACCCCTCTTAATAAACCTCCAGAACCATAAAAGGACTTTCAGAAGGAGGCAGATGCATGGAAAATAGTTCTAGGAAAGTGATGTTTATGTATTAGATAAGAAACACGTTTTAATGAATATATCTGATTAGGTTAAGTACCTTGCTGTAAAGTGTCACAACATATGCAGAACAAAGGAGAGATCAGCTGCATGTCCTGCACACATAAAGAATACCTGCTTTCTAATCTTTCAAATTGCATTAGAAAGTTTATTCCATCCAGTTTTGGACTGCCTTCCTTCTCACATGATGTGCTAACAGCACATGTAGATCAGCCCAAGATGCAGATCAACCTTCATTACTTCAGCAGCAGTGCAAACCAGAGGAGCAGGGATGATGGAATGATGCAACAGCAGAGAAACCAGACTCATTCTTTATTGTAAAACTTGCAGCAGGACACCATGCAACTAAACTGACTTCATTACTTTTTCATGCCAGATAGTTTTGCCAGACAAGATGAAATGGTCACCCTGGACTTGCTGAGAGATTTGAGGGTGTCAGCAAGAAGGGTCATAAGGAGGGAAAGGGAAGAGAGAGATTAAAGTAACATCTTATTAATTTTTTAAAAAGAGCAATCAAAGATTTCAAATTACTAACACCTTTTATTTGGGGAATTTATTTTTTTTTTTAACTGCCTGAGGTCATTTCTTGGTTGTTTTTTGAGTCCTTACTCCAAATTTCAAGATTACATCTAGAGAGCAGAAGCACTTCAGCTTGTCCCTGCTCCAAATGGAACCAGCCACCTGTTTTCTTCCTGGAAATGTTACTGATGGATAACTGAGTAAACCTGACAAGATTTACAGCTATAAAACCCATTTAAGGAAGGTAAAGCAGACACTGTCAGAAATACAGTAACTTCGGCACATCTGTGTTGAGATACCTTTCTTGAGACAAGAAAATTCGCAAAAACAGCTCAATGGAACCATTATGGCAAACAACTATTGCAGAAAATGTCAAAGGCACTGACTTGCTCCACTATTGTTGTGCTGGCTGAATGCCCATATTCCATTATAATTGCTGTGTGCCACAGCCTGACTATTCACATTTATCTAAGATTTGATACTAAATATCCCACCCCTCCTTTTCATTCTACATGAATATTTGGCTCCTATAATGCCTGAAAGAATCACCAAACCCTGAAGCACTATACTGGAAACTTACAAGCCTAAGATAGGAAATACAGACAGGTGCCTTTGTCATCTTGGAAAACAAAGAGTTGAAACTTGGAAGGTGTGGCTATGAGAAATACCATCTTAATATGAATTGGTGACTATCTGTGTATATATATACACACACACACACACACACACACACAAATATGTTCACACACACCAGTACACGGCCAAGACTACCAAAAAAACCACAGCTCTCATGATCAGAAGTACATTAGGTGACTATCAGGCCCACAAGCAATAAAGAGTAAGAGTTCCCTGAATACTTCCAAATACTTGAGAGCATATTAACATATTAAACAATTTTAGATGGGCAGGAGCCCTGTCAGTCTCAGATATGATCAATCATATTTTTGCAGGCTCACATAGTGCTAAACTCATCAGACAAGCCTTCAATGCCCAAAATACCACTGTCTGAAGATAAATTATTTTAACTAGATCCCACTGCAGTGTACAGACCCAATGGACATGAGAAAACTGAAATCATAGCTCTTCCTTGGGTACATAAAAGTCACAAGAAAGAAAAAAACTTGACAAAACCAGACAATAACCCTGACTTTTAAGAGGAGCTTCTTCAGAAAACTGGAAGAAGGCTGCATATACTTTTAGGAGACATTTATTATTGACCTTTAGGATGCACACACGCATTACGAGCACAACTGCACATAGCACACTAGAATCAAGGAGAGTGTAAAAATACTTTTCTCCCAACTTGTCAACCCAGTGTCTGGGGGGAACAGGATTTTGAAGTACCCATGAAAGCAAACTTCCTGGTCTCACAATGAAAAGAGGAGCTTTCCCAGCAGTGGTGACAATCCCACCCTCATGATTTCTGACCTTCGTGATGCTGCCCATATTAAGCTGCCATTAACCCTTCTGGGTGTTAAGCCGAACAACTTTTTTTATTTAAAAACATTTAATGATCTTAGATGTTGGTTGGGTTTTTTTTGTTGTTTCTTTTTTCCTTATGGAAGCCATGGCAAAGGCACCATGAATCAGCTCCATTTTCAAAAAAACACGGGGTTTACATAACTGGAGATTTTAATTTTGAGCACCAGACTTCTAACAGATCCCTGCCTTCAGGCAGATGCGCAACACTTAAAGTCCAGCATGTTTCTAAACAAAGTAGGGATTATCTACAAAACTCCCTAGTCCACCTTCCCTTTCAAAAATACCACACCAGCAGGTGCTATCTGAAGATAATTCATATTATCAATCAGAATGACAGATACTTACATAAGAAGCAACAAATTCTAATACTTTTGTCCCATCACACTTCACTAGATCAGCATTTCATTCACACCACTGCAAATCCCTAGGAACCTGTGCTGAATACAAGTTCCTTTCAGCCTTTACACTCTTCATTGACTCCTGACCAAAGTTAAGCACTGCTTTAAACTGAGATCTTTTCTTTCCTCAGGGTGCTTTTCCTCTATAAAGTCTTCTTGTAAGTCCTTAAAATGAATGCTTCATGAAAGCCACTGTGGAGAAAGGAAGAGCATAGAACTACTTGTGAACTAAAGAGTATGAAAGAAATTCATTTTTAAAGAACTGTATGCCAGAATGAATACATTTATTTAAAGCACAGTGCACCAAAGTTCCAACATCAATAGCTGAATATGTAAGTATAAAAAGATAAAGGCATGCTCTGTGGACACTTATTGGCATCAGTGGCTCCTACTCACATTAGAAGTATACCAGATGACACCAGCTAGGTCCAATTAAGACAAATCACTTTTAATTCTAACAAAGAGCCTTTAACCCAGACAACAAATAGTCTATGGTCCAAAGCTCTTTTCAATCAACGGGAAAACAAGAAGCTTGCCAGTTTTACAAATTTTTGGACGTAGATAAACTTTCTTTCTATCTTCGGCCTTCTTTTTTATTTATTTTCTTTAAAGTTACACAGACATTTCCTCTTCGACTTGGAAGCGTCTCTTCAGCCTCCGAAGGCATTTTGTCCCTCGCCAGGCAGAGTGCGGAGAGTTCAGCTCCGTGGGCGCTGAGAGCGCTGCTCCCGCTGGAGTTTACCGCTATTGGAAACATTTCCCATCAACACGGCAAAAGTCGTCGTCTTTCATACCCCGTGCACTTTTTCGTACCCCGTCCAGACAATGAGCTGCTAAATATTTCCCTTTAGGAAGGGGGACCGAGCACAGCGCCGAGACATCGGCCGCGGGCCGGCCGGCGCTTGAGGACAATTAGGTCACAATGCCGACCTAATGGAAAGGACATCCATCTCCGTGTTAAAAATGCCTCCCTGCTCACACCAGGGAAATCCCCCGCGCACAAGGGGCGCGGAGCCCGCAACTCTGACTCCAAGGCACCCACACGAAGAGGTGGACGGAGCGCGGGGAGAGGCCCCGCAGCCAGGGCGGAGGCGCCCCTTGGCTGCCCTTGCTATGGGGCCCGGGTCCTGCCGCCCCGCTGCGGGAGATGTGGCTGCCAGGCGGATGGACGGACGGACGGATGGATGGATATCCCGGCAAGGACCGCCCGGCCGCATCCCCGCCGCCACCCGCGCCGACGCCGTGCTACTCACCACCGCGTGCTGTCGTGGTAGTGCTGCAGCACCGAGTACCCGAAGAAGGAGCCATTGGGACCCCGGAACACCACGGGCCGCCCCACGTCCACGTTGTAGGAGCGCACCGCGGCCACCCACAGCAGCGTCCACAGCACCCGCGCTCCGCGCTGCCGCGCCTCCGGCATCCTGCGAGTCCCGAGACAGCCGCCCGTAACGGCGCCGCTAAGCGCTGAACTCCGGCCCGCCGAGCCCACGCTGGCCCCGGCGCCGACTCCAAGGCGGCGGGTC